>NC_092785.1:27372876-27389986 GCF_047496795.1 Chiloscyllium punctatum | reverse complement strand
GTGATGTGTGTGTGAGTGTGTGTGTGAGTGTGTGAGTGTGTCAATATGTGTGTGAGTGTGTGCGTGAGTGATCGTGTGTGTGTGTGTGAGTGTGTGAGTGTGTGAGTGAGTGAGTGTGAATGTGTGAGTGTGTTTGTGTGTGTGAGTGAGTGTGAGTGTGTGAATGTATGTGTGAGTGTGTGTGAGTGAGTGTGTGTTTGAGTGAGTGTGTGTGTGTTTGAGTGAGTGTGTGTTTGTGAGTGTGTCTGTGAGTGTGTGTGTGAGTATGTGTGTGTGTTTGTGTGAGTGTGTGTGCGTTTGTGTGAGTGTGTGAGTGAGTGTGTGAGTGAGTGTGTGTGAGTGAGTGAGTGAGTGAGTGAGCGTGTGTGAGTGAGTGTGTGTGTGAGTGAGACTGTGAGTGAGTGAGTGAGTGTGAGAGTGAGTGAGTGAGTGTGTGAGTGAGTGTGTGAGTGTGAGTGAATGTGTGTGAGAGTGAGTGAGTGTGTGAGTGAGTGTGTGCGTGTGAGTGAGTGCGTGTGAGTGAGTGAGTGTGTGAGTGTGAGTGAGTGAGTGTGTGAGTGTGTGTGTGTGAGAGTGAGTGAGTGTGAGTGAGTGTGTGCGTGAGTGAGTGAGTGTGTGCGTGAGTGAGTGAGTGTGTGTGAGAGTGAGTGTGTGTGAGTGAATGATTGAGAGAGTGAGTGAGTGAGTGTGAGTGAGTGAGTGTGTGTGTGAGTGAGTGAGTGTGTGTGAGAGTGAGTGAGTGTGTGTGAGTGAGTGAGTGTGAGTGAGTGAGTGAGTGTGTGTGAGATTGAGTGAGTGTGTGAGTGAGTGTGTGTGAGTGAGAGTGAGTGAGTGTGTGTGTGAGTGAGTGAGTGAGTGTGTGTGAGAGTGTGTGTGTGAGTGAATGAGTGAGTGAGTGAGTGTGAGTGTGTGAGTGTGAGAGTGAGTGTGTGTGAGGGAGTGTGTGTGTGCGAGTGTGAGTGTGAGAGTGATTGTGTGTGAGTGAGTGAGTGTGAGTGAGTGAGTGAGTGAGGTGAGTGAGTGAGTGTGTGAGTGAGTGTGTGAGTGAGTGTGTGTGTGGTGAGTGTGTGTGAGTGAGTGAGTGAGAGTGTGTGTGAGTGTGTGAGTGAGTGTGTGAGTGAGTGAGTGTGAGTGAGTGAGTGTGTGAGTGGTGAGTGAGTGTGAGTGTGTGAGTGTGTGTGTGAGTGAGTGGATGTGAGTGAGTGAGTGTGAGTGAGTGTGAGTGTGTGAGTGAGTGTGTGTGTGAGTGTGAGTGTGAGTGTGTGTGTGGTGAGTGAGTGTGAGTGAGTGTGTGAGTGAGTGAGTGTGTGTGAGTGAGTGTGTGGTGTGGAGTGGGGAGTGAGTGTGAGTGAGTGAGTGGTGTGAGTGAGTGTGTAGAGTGAGTGAGTGTGTGTGTGGAGTGTGAGTGTGTGTGTGTGAGTGAGTGTGTGTGAGTGAGTGTGTGAGTGAGTGTGTGGTGTGTGAGTGAGTGTGTGTGTGAGTGGTGTGAGTGAGTGGAGTGTGTGTGGTGTGAGTGTGGTGAGTGAGTGTGAGTGGTGGTGGGGTGAGTGTGTGAGTGGTGTGTGTGAGTGTGTGTGAGTGTGTGTGTGTGGGTGTGTGGTGTGTGTGTGTGAGTGGGTGGTGTGAGTGAGGTGAGTGGTGAGTGTGAGTGAGTGGGTGTGTGAGTGAGTGTGGGAGTGAGTGTGTGTGTGGAGTGTGTGGTGAGTGTGTGTGTGGTGAGTGTGTGAGTGAGTGAGTGTGTGTGAGTGTGTGTGTGAGTGAGTGTGTGAGTGGTGAGTGTGAGTGTGTGTGGTGTGTGGTGAGTGTGTGTGTGTGTGTGTGAGTGTGTGTGAGTGTGTGAGTGAGTGTGTGTGTGTGAGTGGTGTGTGTGAGTGTGTGTGTGAGTGTGAGTGTGGAGTGTGTGTGTGGTGTGTGTGAGTGAGTGTGTGTGGTGAGTGTGTGTGTGAGTGTGAGTGGTGTGAGTGAGTGGTGTGTGAGTGTGAGTGTGTGGTGGTGTGTGTGTGTGGTGTGTGTGAGTGTGTGGTGAGTGTGTGTGAGTGTGTGTGTGTGTGTGTGAGTGTGAGTGTGAGTGGTGTGTGGTTGTGTGTGGTGTGTGTGTGAGTGTGAGTGTGAGTGTGTGTGTGTGTGTGTGAGTGTGTGTGTGTGTGTGTGTGTGTGTGGTGTGAGTGTGTGTGTGTGAGTGTGAGTGTGTGTGTGTGTGAGTGAGTGTGTGTGTGTGTGTGAGTGTGTGTGTGTGTGAGTGTGGTGTGTGTGGTGTGTGTGTGTGTGTGGGTGTGTGTGTGTGAGTGTGTGTGTGTGTGTGGTGTGTGTGTGTGTGTGTGTGTGTGTGTGTGTGTGAGTGTGTGGTGTGAGTGTGTGTGTGAGTGTGTGTGTGTGTGTGTGGTGTTGAGTGGGGTGTGTGTGTGTGAGTGTGTGTGTGTGTGTGAGTGTGTGTGTGTGTGTGTGTGTGAGTGTGAGTGGAGTGTGTGTGGTGTGTGGTGTGTGTGTGAGTGTGTGGGTGTGTGGTGTGTGAGTGTGTGTGGTGTGTGTGGTGTGTGTGTGTGTGTGGTGTGTGTGTGGTGTGTGAGTGTGAGTGTGTGTGTGTGAGTGTGTGGTGTGTGAGTGTGTGGAGTGTGAGTGTGGGTGTGTGTGTGTGAGTGGTGAGTGTGAGGGTGGTGTGTGTGGTGTGTGGTGTGTGTGGTGTGGGTGTGTGTGGTGTGATGTGGGTGTGAGGTGTGTAGGAGGTGTGTGTCGTGAGTGGTGGTGTGAAGCAGGATGTTAGGTGTCGGTCGCGGGTGAGAACGAGGGTGCAGCGAGGGAAGACTCCGCAGGAAGACCTTCACAGAAGGGGGACGTACTCTCAAAATAAGACCTAGGTCTAGCTGACCAGCTGCAGACTGAAGCTCAGGAAACTCTCTGAAGACGACATTGTTGGGGGGGGGGAGGGGGGGGAGATGATGGCCTCTGGGAGTAATTGCTGGACTATGAATCCTGAGAACCAAGGTCAAGGTCCGTCTGGGGACACGGGTTCGAATCCCGCTTTGGCAAAGGGTACCCTTCGAATTCACCAAATAACAGGAATTTAGAGACTCGGTGTGTTAATTGTTGGAAAGCAGCGTTGCTAATGCCCTTCAGGGAAGGGAAAATGCCATCCTTACCCAGTCTGGACCGACACGTGACTCCAGCCCCACCAGCAACCGGCATGACTCCTAACTGCCCTCCTCCCCGGGGCAATGAGGGGCGGCCGAGAAATCCTGGCCCAGTCAGAGGTGCCCTCATCCTGCGAAGGGGGCGAATGGAAAACAAGTTCCTGTCGCCAGGTCGTGGTCGATGAGGGGGAGTTCGCCAACTTGTGGTGTGACTGACAGGACCTGTTCATCTCCGGGCTTATCCTCACATTGCCTTCTGAGTTTTGGGATCATGGGGCATAACACTAGGATAAAGGTATCCCCTCCCCCCCCCCCCCCCGCCCCCCCGCACCCCCACAAATCCCCGCTATCCGAAAGTCGAGCGTTCCCTGGAAAACCTTTCGGAAGCCAGAGTGAGGTGGGGAGGGGGGGAGGGGGGAGGGTGGGTGGGGGGAAGCGAAGGAGCATTAACCAACACGGGACAACGTTCGGCTTTCTTTGTGACGCCCAACTCCTCCCGCGATCCCGTCCTGACAGAGAATCCAGGCCCTCATGTCGGTCTTTCGGAAACGTGGAATGTTCGGGGATCGGGGGGATACCTGGATACCCCCCCCCCCCCGGGCAGTGAGGGACCAACCCTACCCCCACTGTCATCACTTACCCCAGGGCTTGGGGATTACTCCCCCAACTCCTCGGTCGATCGGATAATCACCTGCTCTCTCTTTCTCTCTCTCTCTCCCCCTCTCCCTCTCACTTTCTCTCTCCTTCTCTCTGTCCCTCTCTCTCTATTTCTCTATCCCTCCCCCTCTCTCTGTCTCCTTCTCCCTCTTTGTCTCACTCTTTCTTTCTCTTTCTCTGTCTCTCTCTTTCTCACTTTCTCTCTCTCATTCTCTCCCTCTCCATTTCTTTCTCTGTCCCTCCCTCTCTCTCTCTCTCTCTCTCCCCCCTCCACCCCCCCTTCTCTCTCTCTCTCTTTCTCTCTCTCTGTCTCTCACTTCACCCTCTCGCTCTCTCCTCTCTCCCCACACTCTCTCTCTCTCTTTTCTCTGTCTCTCTTTTCTCTTTCCTCTCTTTCTCTCTCTCTCCCTCTCTCTCTCTCCCTCTCTCTCTTTTTCTTTCTCTCTCTCTTTCCACCCTCACTCTTTCTCTCACTCTATCCCTGTCTCACTCTCTCACTCTCTCTGTCTCTCTCGCCCCCTTCCCAACTCTCTCCCCTTTCCTCTCTCTCTCTCCCTCTCTCTTTTTCTCTCCCTCTCCCTCTTTCTCTCTCTCTTTGTTTCTCTTTCTCTCTCACTCTCTCCCTCTGTCTCTTTCTTTCTCACTCTCCCTCTCTCTTTCTCTTTCTCCCCTATCTCTCTCTCCCTCTCTCCCTCCCTCTCCCTCTCCCTCTGTCCCACTCTCCTTCTATCTATCTCTCTCTCTTTCTCTCTCTCCCACCTCCCCTTCTCTATCTCTCTTTCTCTCTTTCTTCCCCCCTCTCTCTCCCTCTTTCTCTCTTTCTATCTCTATCTCCCCCATTCTCTCTCTCCCGCCCTCTTTCTTACTCTCTCTGTCTCTCTCCACCCATCTCTCTCTCTCTTTCTCTCTCTTTATTTCTCTCTGTCTCTTTCTCTCCCTCCACCCACTCACTCTTTCTTTTCTCTCTCTTTTCTCCCTCTCACCCTACCTTTCTCTCTCTCTCTCCCCTACGGTCTCTCGCCCCCCCCCCCTCCCCCCTCCCACTCTCTCTCTTTCTCTTTCCCTCTCTCTCCCCCCTCTCCCCCTCTCTCTCCTCTCTCTCCCTCTCTCTCTCCCTGCTGACTCTCCCTCTCTCCCTCTGATCCTGTCCCAGGTCACACAGATCATGAACGGATTGGTTCAGATATCGCTCGGAATCCCACTCTGTGTCGCTACCAGCTTCCTGTCCACACTCCTTGGAGCACCCTTCGTGATCGGCGTCATGGTGAGTCCAGCAAGCGGCTCGCTGCGGTACCCGGAGAGACACAATCTACACATTCTCCCCCAGTCCAACCCAGCACAACCCAACCCAGCCCAACCAGCACAACCCAGCCCAACCCAGCACAACCCAACCCAACCCAACCCAACCCAACCCAGCACAACCCAGCCCAGCCCAACCCAACCCAACCCAACCCAACCCAACCCAGCACAACCTAACCCAGCACAACCCAACCCAACCCAGCACAACCCAGCCCAGCCCAACCAGCCCAACCCAGCCCAACCCAACCCAACCCAGCCCAACCCAACCCAACCCAACCCAACCCAGCCCAACCCAACCAACCCAGCCCAACCCAACCCAACCCAGCCCAACCAAGCCCAACCCAACCCAACCAACCCAACCCAACCCAAGCCAGCCCAACCCAGCCCAACTCAACCCAGCACAACCCAACCCAGCCCAACCCAGCACAACCCAGCCCAACCCAGCACAACCCAACCCAACCCAACCCAACCCAACCCAACCCAACCCAGCACAACCCAGCCCAGCCCAACCCAACCCAACCCAACCCAACCCAGCACAACCTAACCCAGCACAACCCAACCCAACCCAGCACAACCCAGCCCAGCCCAACCCAGCCCAACCCAGCCCAACCCAACCCAACCCAGCCCAACCCAACCCAACCCAACCCAACCCAGCCCAACCCAACCCAACCCAGCCCAACCCAACCCAACCCAGCCCAACCAAGCCCAACCCAACCCAACCCAACCCAACCCAACCCAAGCCAGCCCAACCCAGCCCAACTCAACCCAGCCCAACCCAACCCAACCCAACCCAACCCAACCCAGCCCAACCCAACCCAACCCAACCCAATGCAACCCAACCCAGCCCAACCCAGCCCAACCCAATCCAACCCAAGCCAGCCCAGCCCAGCCCAACCCAAACCAACCCAACCCAGCCCAGCCCAGCCCAACCCAAACCAACCCAAACCAGCCCAACTCAACCCAACCCAACCCAGCCCAACCCAGCCCAACCCAGCACAACCCAGCCCAACCCAGCACAACCCAGCCCAACCCAGCCCAACCCAGCCCAACCCAACCCAACCCAACTCAGCCCAACCCAGCCCATCCCAACCCAACCCAACCCAGCCCAACCCAAACCTGCCCAACCCAGCCCAGCCCAACCCAAGCCTACCCAACACAGCCCAGCCCAACCCAAAGCAGCCCAACCCAACCCAGCCCAACCCAAACCTGCCCAACCCAGCCCAGCCCAACCCAACCCAGCCCAAACCAACTCAACCCAGCCCAGCGCAGCCCAGCCCAACCCAATCAAAACCAACCCAGCCCAACCCAACCCAACCCGGCCCAAACCTGCCCAGCCCAACCCATCCCAACACAATCCAGCCTGACCCACCCCAGCCCAACCCAGCCCAGCCCAAACCAGCCCAGCCCAACCCAACCCAACCCAACCCAACCCAACCCAGCCCAACCCAACCCAGCCCAAACCAGCCTAACCCAACCCAGCCCAACGCAACCCAGCCCAACCCAACCCAGCCCAAACCAGCCTAACCCAACCCAACCCAACGCAACCCAGCCCAACCCAATCCAGCCCAACCCAACCCAGCCCAAACCAGCCTAACGCAGCCCAACCCAAACCCAGCCCAACCCAAACCTGCCCAACCCAGCCCAGCCCAACCCAACCCAGCCCAAACCAACTCAACCCAGCCCAGCGCAGCCCAGCCCAACCCAATCAAAACCAACCCAGCCCAACCCAACCCAACCCGGCCCAAACCTGCCCAGCCCAACCCATCCCAACACAATCCAGCCTGACCCACCCCAGCCCAACCCAGCCCAGCCCAAACCAGCCCAGCCCAACCCAACCCAACCCAACCCAACCCAACCCAGCCCAACCCAACCCAGCCCAAACCAGCCTAACCCAACCCAGCCCAACGCAACCCAGCCCAACCCAACCCAGCCCAAACCAGCCTAACCCAACCCAACCCAACGCAACCCAGCCCAACCCAATCCAGCCCAACCCAACCCAGCCCAAACCAGCCTAACGCAACCCAACCCAACCCAACCCAGCCCAACCCAACCCAGCTCAACCCAGCCTAACCCAACCCAACCCAACGCAACCCAGCCCAACCCAACCCAGCTCAACCCAGCCCAGCTCAGCCCAACCCAACCCAACCCAACTCAAACCAGCCCAACCCAACCCAGCTCAACGCAGCCCAGCCCAAACCAGCCTAACCCAACCCAGCTCAACCCAGCCCAACCCAGCCCAACCCAACCCAGTTCAACCCAGCCCAGCTCAGCCCAGCCCAAACCAACCCAACCCAACCCAACCAACCCAACCCAACCCAACCCAGCCCAACCCAACCCAGCTCAACCCAGCCCAACCCAACCCAGCTCAACCCAGCCCAACCCAGCCCAGCTCAGCCCAACCCAACCCAACCGAACTCAAAACAACCCAACCCAACCCAGCTCAACCCAGCCCAGCCCAAACCAGCCTAACCAACCCAGCTCAACCCAGCCCAACCCAGCCCAACCCAACCCAGTTGAACCCAGCCCAGCTCAGCCCAGCCCAAACCAACCCAACCCAACCCAACCCAACCCAGCCCAACCCAACCCAGCCCAAACCAGCCTAACCCAACCCAGCCCAACCCAACCCAGCCCAACCCAACCCAACCCAACCCAGCCCAACCCAGCCCATCCCAACCCAACCCAACCCAGCCCAACCCAACCCAGCTCAACCCAGCCCAGCCCAAACCAGCCTAACCCAACCCAGCTCAACCCAGCCCAACCCAGCCCAACCCAACCCAGTTCAACCCAGCCCAGCTCAGCCCAGCCCAAACCAACCCAACCCAACCCAACTCAACCCAACCCAACCCAACCCAACCCAAACCAGCCTAACCCAACCCAGCCCAACCCAACCCAACCCAGCCCAACCCCACCCAACCCAGCCCAACCCAGTCTAACCCAGCCCAAACTCCACCTAACCCAGCCCAACCCAACCCAACTCAACCCAACCCAACTCAACCCAGCCCAGCCCGACCCAGCCCAACCCAGCCCAAACTAGCCCATCCCAGCCCAACCCAACCCAACCCAGCCCAACCCAGCCCAACCCAACTCAACCCGGCCAAAACCTGCCCAGCCCAACCCATCCCAACACAATCCAGCCCAACCCAACCCAGCCAAACCCAGCCCAGCCCAAACCAGCCCAGCCCAACCCAAGCCAACCCAGACCAACCCAGCCCAACCCAACCCAACCCAACACAGCCCAACACAGCCCAGCTCAGCACAACCCAACCCAGCACAGCCCAGCCCAGCACAACCCAACCCAACCCAACCCAACCCAGCCCAGCCCAACCCAAACCAACCCAAACCAGCCCAGCTCAACCCAACCCAACCCAGCCCAACCCAGCCCAACCCAACCCAGCCCAACCCAGCCCAACCTGACCCAACCCAATCCAGCCCAACCCAGCACAACCCAGCCCAACCCAGCCCAACCCAGCCCAACCCAACCCAACCCAGCCCATCCCTACCCAACCCAAACCAGCCCAACCCAGCCCAGCCCAACCCAAAGCAGCCCAACCCAACCCAGCCCAAACCAACTCAACCCAGCCCAGGGCAGCCCAGCCCAACACAATCAAACCCAACCCAGCCCAACCCAACCCAACCCGGCCCAAAGCAGCCCAACCCAAACCAGCCCAACCCAGCCCATCCCAACCCAACCCAAACCAGCCCAACCCAACCCAGCTCAACCCAGCCCAGCCCAAACCAGCCTAACCCAACCCAGCTCAACCCAGCCCAACCCAACCCAGTTCAACCCAGCCCAGCTCAGCCCAGCCCAAACCAACCCAACCCAACCCAACCCAACCCAACCCAACCCAACCCAACCCAGCCCAACCCAACCCAGCCCAAACCAGCCTAACCCAACCCAGCCCAACCCAACCCAGCCCAACCCCATCCAATCCAGCCCAACCCAGTCTAACCCAGCCCAAACTCCACCCAACCCAGCCCAACCCAACCCAACTCAACCCAACCCAACCCAACCCAACCCAACCCAACCCAGCCCAAACCAGCCTAACCCAACCCAGCCCAACCCAACCCAACCCAGCCCAACCCCACCCAACCCAGCCCAACCCAGTCTAACCCAGCCCTAACTCCACCCAACCCAGCCCAACCCAACCCCACTCAACCCAACCCAACTCAACCCAGCCCAGCCGGACCCCGCCCAACCCAGCCCAAACTAGCCCATCCCAGCCCAACCCAACCCAATCAAACCCAACCCAGCCCAACCCAACCCAACCCGGCCCAAACCTGCCCAGCCCAACCCATCCCAACACAATCCAGCCCAACCCAACCCAGCCCAACCCAGCCCAGCCCAAACCAGCCCAGCCCAACCCAAGCCAACCCAGACCAACCCAACCCAGCCCAACCCAACCCAGCCCAAACCAGCCTAACCCAACCCAACCCAACTCAACCCAGCCCAACCCAACCCAGCTCAACCCAGCCCAGCCCAAAACAGCCTAACCCAACCCAGCTCAACCCAGCCCAACCCAGCCCAACCCAACCCAGCCCAAACCAGCCTAACCCAACCCAGCCCAACCCAACCCAACCCAGCCCAACCCCACCCAACCAAGCCCAACCCAGTCTAACCCAGCCCAAACTCCACCCAACCCAGCCCAACCCAACCCCACTCAACCCAACCCAACTCAACCCAGCCCAGCCCGACCCAGCCGAACCCAGACCAAACTAGCCCATCCCAGCCCAACCCAACCCAACCCAGCCCAACCCAACCCAACCCAGCCCAACCCAGCCCAACCCAACCCAACCCGGCCAAAACCTGCCCAGCCAAACCCATCCCAACACAATCCAGCCCAACCCAACCCAGCCAAACCCAGCCCAGCCCAAACCAGCCCAGCCCACCCCAAGCCAACCCAGACCAACCCAGCCCAACCCAACCCAACCCAACACAGCCCAGCTCAGCACAACCCAACCCAGCACAGCCCAGCCCAGCACAACCCAACCCAACCCAACCCAGCCCAGCCCAGCCCAACCCAAACCAACCCAAACCAGCCCAGCTCAACCCAACCCAACCCAGCCCAACCCAGCCCAACCCAACCCATCCCAACCCAGCCCAACCCAGCACAACCCAGCCCAACCCAGCCCAACCCAGCCCAACCCAACCCAACCCAACCCAGCCCAACCCAGCCCATCCCAACCCAACCCAAACCAGCCCAACCCAACCCAGCTCAACCCAGCCCAGCCCAAACCAGCCTAACCCAACCCAGCTCAACCCAGCCCAACCCAACCCAGTTCAACCCAGCCCAGCTCAGCCCAGCCCAAACCAACCCAACCCAACCCAACCCAACCCAACCCAACCCAGCCCAACCCAACCCAGCCCAAACCAGCCTAACCCAACCCAGCCCAACCCAACCCAACCCAGCCCAACCCCACCCAATCCAGCCCAACCAGGTCTAACCCAGCCCAAACTCCACCCAACCCAGCCCAACCCAACCCAACTCAACCCAACCCAACTCAACCCAGCCCAGCCCGACCCAGCCCAACCCAACCCAGCCCAACCCAGCCCATCCCAACCCAACCCAACCCAGCCCAACCCAACCCAGCTCAACCCAGCCCAGCCCAAACCAGCCTAACCCAACCCAGCTCAACCCAGCCCAACCCAGCCCAACCCAACCCAGTTCAACCCAGCCCAGCTCAGCCCAGCCCAAACCAACCCAACCCAACCCAACTCAACCCAACCCAACCCAACCCAACCCAACCCAGCCCAACCCAACCCAGCCCAAACCAGCCTAACCCAACCCAGCCCAACCCAACCCAACCCAGCCCAACCCCACCCAACCCAGCCCAACCCAGTCTAACCCAGCCCAACCCAACTCAACCCGGCCAAAACCTGCCCAGCCCAACCCATCCCAACACAATCCAGCCCAACCCAACCCAGCCCAACCCAGCCCAGCCCAAACCAGCCCAGCCCAACCCAACCCAACTCAACCCAACCCAACTCAACCCAGCCCAGCCCGACCCAGCCCAACCCAGCCCAAACTAGCCCATCCCAGCCCAACCCAACCCAACCCAGCCCAACCCAGCCCAACCCAACTCAACCCGGCCAAAACCTGCCCAGCCCAACCCATCCCAACACAATCCAGCCCAACCCAACCCAGCCCAACCCAGCCCAGCCCAAACCAGCCCAGCCCAACCCAAGCCAACCCAGACCAACCCAGCCCAACCCAACCCAGCCCAACACAACCCAGCTCAGCACAACCCAACCCAGCACAGCCCAGCCCAGCACAACCCAACCCAACCCAACCCAGCCCAGCCCAGCCCAGCCCAACCCAAACCAACCCAAACCAGCCCAGCTCAACCCAACCCAACCCAGCCCAACCCAGCCCTACCCAGCCCAACCCAACCCAACCCAACCCAACCCAGCCCATCCCTACCCAACCCAACCCAGCCCAACCCAAACCAGCCCAACCCAGCCCAGCCCAACCCAAAGCAGCCCAACCCAACCCAGCCCAAACCAACTCAACCCAGCCCAGGGCAGCCCAGCCCAACCCAATCAAACCCAACCCAGCCCAACCCAACCCAACCCGGCTCAAATCTGCCCAGCCCAACCCATCCCAACACAATCCAGCCCAACCCAACCCAGCCCAACCCAGCCCAGCCCAAACCAGCCCAGCCCAACCCAACCCCACCCCACCCAACCCAGCCCAACCCAACCCAACCCAGCCCAACCCTGCTGAAACCAGCTCAGCCCAACACAATCCAGCCCAACCCAATCCAACCCAGCCCAACCCAACCCAGCCCAACCCAACCCAACCTAACCCAGCCCAGCCCAACCCAGCCCAACCCATACCAGCCCAAACCAACCCTGCCCAAACAAGCCCAACCCAACCCAGCCCAACCTAGCCCAACCCATCCCAACCCAACGCAACCCAGCCCAACCCAACCCAGCTCAACCCAGCCCAGCTCAGCCCAACCCAACCCAACCCAACTCAACCCAGCCCAACCCAACCCTGGTCAACCCAGCCCAGCTCAGCCCAGCCCAACCCAACCCAACCCAACCCAACCCAACCCAGCCCAACCCAACCCAACCCAACCCAACACAACCCAACCCAACCCAACCTAACCCAGCCCAACCCTGCCGAAACCAGCTCAGCCCAACACAATCCAGCTCAACCCAATCCAACCCAGCCCAACCCAACCCAGCCCAACCCAGCCCAGCCCAACCCATACCAGCCCAAACCAACCCTGCCCAAACAAGCCCAACCCAACCCAGACCAACCTAGCCCAACCCATCCCAACCCAATGCAACCCAGCCCAACCCAACCCAGCTCAACCCAGCCCAGCTGAGCCCAACCCAACCCAACCCAACTCAACCCAGCCCAACCCAACCCTGGTCAACCCAGCCCAGCTCAGCCCAGCCCAAACCAGCCTAACCCAACCCAGCTCAACCCAGCCCAACCCAGCCCAACCCAACCCAGTTCAACCCAGCCCAGCTCAGCCCAGCCCAACCCAACCCAACCCAACCCAACCCAACCCAGCCCAACCCAACCCAACCCAACCCAACCCAACCCAACCCAGCCCAACCCAGCCCAAACCAGCCTAACCCAACCCAGCCCAACCCAACCCAGCCCAACCCAGCCCAACCCAGCCCAACCCAACCCAGTTCAACCCAGCCCAGCTCAGCCCAGCCCAACCCAACCCAACCCAACCCAACCCAGCCCAACCCAGCCCAACCCAACCCAACCCAACCCAGCCCAACCCAACCCAACCCAACCCAGCCCAACCCAACCCAACCCAACCCAACCCAACCCAGCCCAACCCAACCCAACCCAACCCAGCCCAACCCAACCCAGCCCAAACCAGCCTAACCCAACCCAGCCCAACCCAACCCAACCCAACCCAACCCAACCCAACCCAGCCCAACCCAGGCCAACCTAGCCCAACCCCACCCAACCCAACCCAACCCAACCCAGTCTAACCCAACCGAACCCAACCCAGCCCAGCCCAACCCAGCCTGACCCAGCCCAACCCAACCCAACTCAACCCAACCCAACTCAACCCAGCCCAGCCTGACCCAGCCCAACCCAGCCCAAACCAGCCCATCCCAGCCCAACCCAACCCGACCCAGCCCAACCCAGCCCAATCCAACCCAACCCACAACACACACACACGCACACACACTCACAGACACACACTGACACTCCCGTGTACTGACAGTAAACACCACACTTCCACTCAGTCAGCCCCACTCATATTCACACTCCCACACTCGCACTTTGCCACACTCACTCACACAAGCTCTCACGCCCATTCACAGTCATACTTCCGCACTCTCACACCCACTCGGTCACACCCCTGCCCCCAGATACACACAGGGTGGATTGGCCGTGCTAAATTGTCCCACAGTGTTCAGGGATGTGTAGGTTAGGGTGGATTGGCCGTGCTAAATTGTCCCACAGTGTTCAGGGGTGTGTAGGTTAGGGTGGATTGGCCGTGCTAAATTGTCCCCTAGTGTTCAGGGATGTGTAGGTTAGGGTGGATTGGCCGTGCTAAATTGTCCCAGAGTGTTCAGGGATGTGTAGGTTAGGGTGGATTGGCCGTGCTAAATTGTCCCACAGTGTTCAGGGATGTGTAGGTTAGGGTGGATTGGCCGTGCTAAATTGTCCCACAGTGTTCAGGGATGTGTAGGTTAGGGTGGATTGGCCGTGCTAAATTGTCCCATAGTGTTCAGGGATGTGTAGGTTAGGGTGGATTGGCCGTGCTAAATTGCCCCATAGTGTTCAGGGATGTGTAGGTTAGGGGGGATTTGCTGTGCTAAATTGTCCCATAGTGTTCAGGGATGTGTAGGTTAGGGTGGATTGGCCGTGCTAAATTGTCCCCATAGTGTTCAGGGATGTGTAGGTTAGGGTGGATTGGCCGTGCTAAATTGTCCCACAGTGTTCAGGGATGTGTAGGTTAGGGTGGATTGGCCGTGCTAAATTGTCTCACAGTGTTCAGGGATGTGTAGGTTAGGGTGGATTGGCCGTGCTAAATTGTCCCACAGTGTTCAGGGATGTGTAGGTTAGGGTGGATTGGCCGTGCTAAATTGTCTCACAGTGTTCAGGGATGTGTAGGTTAGGGGGGATTGGCCGTGCTAAATTGTCCCATAGTGTTCAGGGATGTGTAGGTTAGGGTGGATTGGCCGTGCTAAATTGTCCCAAGGTGTTCAGGGATGTGTAGTTTAGGGTGGATTGGCCGTGCTAAATTGTCCCACAGTGTTCAGGGATGTGTAGGTTAGGGTGGATTGGCCGTGCTAAATTGTCCCACAGTGTTCAGGGATGTGTAGGTTAGGGTGGATTGGCCGTGCTAAATTGTCCCACAGTGTTCAGGGATGTGTAGGTTAGGGTGGATTGGCCGTGCTAAATTGTCCCACATTGTTCAGGGATGTGTAGGTTAGGGTGGATTGGCCGTGCTAAATTGTCCCATAGTGTTCAGGGATGTGTAGGTTAGGGTGGATTGGCCGTGCTAAATTGTCCCAAGGTGTTCAGGGGTGTGTAGTTTAGGGTGGATTGGCCGTGCTAAATTGTCCCACAGTGTTCAGGGATGTGTAGGTTAGGGTGGATTGGCCGTGCTAAATTGTCCCACCGTGTTCAGGGATGTGTAGGTTAGGGTGGATTGGCCGTGCTAAATTGTCCCACAGTGTTCAGGGATGTGTAGGTTAGAGTGGATTGGCCGTGCTAAATTGTCCCATAGTGTTCAGGGATGTGTAGGTTAGGGTGGATTGGCCGTGCTAAATTGTCCCATAGTGTTCAGGGATGTGCAGGTTAGGGTGGATTGGCCCGTGCTAAATTGTCCCATAGTGTTCAGGGATGTGTAGGTTAGGGTGGATTGGCCGTGCTAAATTGTCCCACAGTGTTCAGGGATGTGTAGGTTAGGGTGGATTGACCGTGCTAAATTGTCCCACAGTGTTCAGGGATGTGTAGGTTAGGGTGGATTGGCCGTGCTAAATTGTCCCATAGTGTTCAGGGATGTGTAGGTTAGGGTGGATTGGCCGTGCTAAATTGTCCCACAGTGTTCAGGGATGTGTAGGTTAGGGTGGATTGGCCGTGCTAAATTGTCCCATAGTGTTCAGGGATGTGCAGGTTAGGGTGGATTGGCCGTGCTAAATTGTCCCACAGTGTTCAGGGATGTGTAGGTTAGGGTGGATTGGCCGTGCTAAATTGTCCCATAGTGTTCAGGGATGTGTAGGTTAGGGTGGATTGGCCGTGCTAAAATGTCCCATCGTGTTCAGGGATGTGTAGGTTAGGGTGGATTGGCCGTGCTAAATTGTCCCACAGTGTTCAGGGATGTGTAGGTTAGGGTGGATTGGCCGTGCTAAATTGTCCCATAGTGTTCAGGGATGTGCAGGTTAGGGTGGATTGGCCGTGCTAAATTGTCCCACAGTGTTCAGGGATGTGTAGGTTAGGGTGGATTGGCCGTGCTAAATTGTCCCATAGTGTTCAGGGATGTGTAGGTTAGGGTGGATTGGCCGTGCTAAATTGTCCCACAGTGTTCAGGGATGTGTAGGTTAGGGTGGATTAGTCAGGGGGAACTGTAGGGGACTGGGTTTGGGCGGGATACTCTTTGGTGGGTCAGTGTTAAGTTGTTGGGCTGAGGGGCCTGTTGCCGCACTGTCAGGATTCTATGATTGTATTCTAATGATTTGTAAGTCTGTACGCGTCGTGTTCAAAGTGAAGCGAAACGTCCCTGGTTCGTGGTTCAAGTTACAAGTTGACTTTGTCGACTCGGTTGTCGTCATTGTAATTGTATTCCTTGCTCCCAGTCGGTGTCTCCCGAACCCTGTCACCCTGATTCTTCGGCCTGCAGCTGCTCCCTGTGTGATCAGGGTGTCACACCTCGTGTGTTCTGTTTCCCTGCAGTTCATCGTGTCAGGAGCACTGTGCATCGCTGCAGAAAAAGATCCCTCCATCAAGTTGGTGAGTGAACGTCCTGGGACACGGGTTCCAGGATCTCATCAATCCCCATTCCTCAGACATCCTGCACAGACCCTCGAACTGGTGCCTTGTCGGCCGTGGTGCTGGGGGGTTGGGGTAGGGGGTTGGCGGGGTGGGGGGGGCAGGGGGGGGTATGGCTTCCTTTGTCCTTTCCTGGCTGGCTGAACCCCGCCCCGGCACTGCTCATCGATCGTGTGGCGATTGAATGCTCACAACTTTCCAGAAACACGTTCTCTTGGGACGGGGGTGGGGTGGGGGGGGGGGTGGAGGGGGGGGGTGGGGGGTGGGGGTGGGATTCAGGATTCCCTCCAGACTATCCTCTGACCTTGACCCTGATCCTAACCTTAACCCTGACCCTAACCTTGACCCTAACTTTAACCCTGACCCTAAGCTTGACCCTAACCTTAACCCTGATCCTAACTTTAACCCTGACCCTAATCTTGACCCTGACCCTAACCCTGACCCTAACCCTGACTCTAACCCTTACCGTGACCTTAACCCTAACTCTGACCCTAACCTTGACCCTAACCCTGACCCTAACTCTGACCCTAACTCTGACCCTAACCCTTATCCTGACCTTGACCCTAACCTTAACCTGACCCTAACTCTGACCCTAATCCTGACTCTAACCCTTACCCTGACCTTAACCCTAACTCTGACCCTAACCTTGACCCTAACATTAACCCTGACCCTAACTCTGACCCTAACCCAGACTCTAACCCTAACCTGACCTTAACCCTGACCCTAACTCTGACCCTAACCCTGACTCTAACCCTAACCCTGACCTTAACCCTAACTCTGACCCTATCCTTAACCCTGACCCTAACTCTGACCCTAACTCTAACCCTGACCCTAACCCTGACTCTAACCCTAACCCTAACCTTAACCCTGACCCTGACCCTAACTCTGACCCTAACCTTAACCCTGACCCTAACTCTGACCCTAACCTTAACCCTGACCCTAACTCTGACCCTAACCCTGACCCTAACCTTAACCCTGACCCTAACTCTGACCCTAACCTTAACCCTGACCCTAACTCTGACCCTAACCCTAACCCTGACCCTAACC
>NC_092785.1:27337876-27345376 GCF_047496795.1 Chiloscyllium punctatum | reverse complement strand
CGCTCACACTCACACACACGCTCAGACACTCACTCACACACACACCTAAACACACATACACTCACACGCACTAACCCACTCACACTCACACACACTCACACACACACACACACACTCACACACACTCATACACACTCACATTCACACACACTCACACACACTCACAGTCACTCACACACACACTCACACACACTCACAGTCACTCACACACTCACACACACTCATATACTCACACTCACACACACTCACACACACACTCACACACACTCATATACTCACACTCACACACACTCACACACATACACACACTCATAAACACACACTCACACACAAACACTCACACACTCTTGCTCACTGAGTCTCACACGCACTCGCACACACATTCACACACACATGCTCACACACTCTCACACACACACACACTCACACAAATATATTCACACACACACTCACACACACTCACACTCCCATACATTTGCACACAGACATTCACATGCACACTAACACACACACACTCACACACACACACTCACACATGCGCTCACACAGATTCACACACACTCAGATACACACTCACACTCACACACACTCGCACACACACACTCTCTCACACACACACACTCACACACACTCACACAAACAATCACACTCGCACACACTCGCACACCCACACTCTCTCACACACACTCACACACATTCACACACAATCACTCACACTCACACTCACACTAACACACACTAACACACACACTCACACTTTGTCGCACAGATTCACACACACTCACAAACTCACACACACACACACACTCACACACACTCACACTCCCACTAACATACACAATCGCACACACACTCACAGACACTCTCACACAAACACACACACTCACGCACTCACACACACACACTAACACACTCACACACAATCACACACACTCGCACTCACGCAAACACTCACACTCTCTCACACTAACGCGCACACACTCCAACCGTGCGGCCCTCCCTCAGTACTGACCCTCCGACAGTGCGGCCCTCCCTCAGCACTCACCCTCCAACAGTGCGGCCCTCCCTCAGCACTGACCCTCCGACAGTGCGGCCCTCCCTCAGCACTGACCCTCCAGCAGTGCGGCCCTCCCTCAGTACTGACCCTCCCACAGTGCGGCCCTCCCCCAGCACTGACCCTCCGACAGTGCGGCCCTCCCTCAGCACTGACCCTCCGACAGTGCGGCCCTCCCTCAGCACTCACCCTCCAACAGTGCGGCCCTCCCTCAGCACTGACCCTCCGGCAGTGCGGCCCTCCCTCAGCACTGACCCTCCGACAGTGCGGCCCTCCCTCAGCACTGACCCTCCAGCAGTGCGGCCCTCCCTCAGTACTGACCCTCCCACAGTGCGGCCCTCCCCCAGCACTGACCCTCCGACAGTGCGGCCCTCCCTCAGCACTGACCCTCCGACAGTGCGGCCCTCCCTCAGCACTCACCCTCCAACAGTGCGGCCCTCCCTCAGCACTGACCCTCCGGCAGTGCGGCCCTCCCTCAGCACTGACCCTCAGACAGTGCGGCCCTCCCTCAGTACTGACCCTCCCACAGTGCGGCCCTCCCTCAGCACTGACCCTCCGACAGTGCGGCCCTCCCTCATCACTGACCCTCCGACAGTGCGGCCCTCCCTCAGCACTGACCCTCCGACAGTGCGGCCCTCCCTCAGCACCGACCCTCCGACAGTGCGGCACTCCCTCAGCACTGACCCTCCGACAGTGCGGCCCTCCCTCAGCGCGGACCCTCCGACAGTGCGGCCCTCCCACAGCACTTACCCTCCGACAGTGTGGCACTCCCTCAGCACTGACCCTCCGACAGTGCGGCCCTCCCTCAGCACTGACCCTCCGACAGTGCGGCCCTCCCTCAGCACTGACCCTTCGACAGTGCGGCCCTCCCTCAGCACTGACCCTCCGACAGTGCGGCCCTCCCTCAGCACTGACCCTCAGACAGTGCGGCCCTCACTCAGCACTGACCCTCCCACAGTGCGGCCCTCCCTCAGCACTGACCCTCCGACTGTGCGGCCCTCACTCAGCACTGACCCTCCGACAGTGTGGCCCTCCCTCAGCACTGACCCTTCGACAGTGCGGCCCTCCCTCAGCACTGACCCTCCGACAGTGCGGCCCTCCCTCAGCACTGACCCTCCCACAGTGCGGCCTTCCCTCAGCACTGACCCTCCGACAGTGCGGCCCTCACTCAGCACTGACCCTCCGACAGTGCGGCCCTCCCTCAGCACTGACCCTTCGACAGTGCGGCCCTCCCTCAGCACTGACCCTCTGACAGTGCGGCCCTCCCTCAGCACTGACCCTTCGACAGTGCGGCCCTCCCTCAGCACTGACCCTCTGACAGTGCCGCCCTCCCTCAGCACTGACCCTCCGACAGTGCCGCCCTCCCTCAGCGCTGACCCTCCGACAGTGCGGCCCTCCCTCAGCACTGACCCTCTGACAGTGCGGCCCTCCCTCAGCACTGACCCTTCGACAGTGCGGCCCTCCCTCAGCACTGACCCTCTGACAGTGCGGCCCTCCCTCAGCACTGACCCTCCGACAGTGCCGCCCTCCCTCAGCGCTGACCCTCCGACAGTGCGGCCCTCCCTCAGCACTGACCCTCTGACAGTGCGGCCCTCCCTCAGCACTGACCCTTCGACAGTGCGGCCCTCCCTCAGCACTGACCCTCTGACAGTGCGGCCCTCCCTCAGCACTGACCCTCCGACAGTGCCGCCCTCCCTCAGCGCTGACCCTCCGACAGTGCGGCCCTCCCTCAGCACTGACCCTGCGACAGTGCGGCCGTCCCTCAGCACTGACCCTGCGACAGTGCGGCCCTCCCTCAGCACTGACCCTCCGACAGTGCGGCCCTCCTTCAGCACTGACTCTCCGACAGTGCGGCCCTCCCACAGTGCGGCCCTCCCTGAGCACTGACCCTCCGACAGTGCGGCCCACCCTCAGCACTGACCCTCCGACAGTGCGGCCCTCCCTCAGCACTGACCCTCCGACAGTGCGGCCCTCCTTCAGCACTGACTCTCCGACAGTGCGGCCCTCCCACAGTGCGGCCCTCCCTGAGCACTGACCCTCCAACAGTGCGGCCCTCCCTCAGCACTGACCCTCCGGCAGTGCGGCCCTCCCTCAGCACTGACCCTCCGACAGTGCGGCCCTCCCTCAGCACTGACCCTCCAGCAGTGCGGCCCTCCCTCAGTACTGACCCTCCCACAGTGCGGCCCTCCCCCAGCACTGACCCTCCGACAGTGCGGCCCTCCCTCAGCACTGACCCTCCGACAGTGCGGCCCTCCCTCAGCACTCACCCTCCAACAGTGCGGCCCTCCCTCAGCACTGACCCTCCGGCAGTGCGGCCCTCCCTCAGCACTGACCCTCAGACAGTGCGGCCCTCCCTCAGTACTGACCCTCCCACAGTGCGGCCCTCCCTCAGCACTGACCCTCCGACAGTGCGGCCCTCCCTCATCACTGACCCTCCGACAGTGCGGCCCTCCCTCAGCACTGACCCTCCGACAGTGCGGCCCTCCCTCAGCACCGACCCTCCGACAGTGCGGCACTCCCTCAGCACTGACCCTCCGACAGTGCGGCCCTCCCTCAGCGCGGACCCTCCGACAGTGCGGCCCTCCCACAGCACTTACCCTCCGACAGTGTGGCACTCCCTCAGCACTGACCCTCCGACAGTGCGGCCCTCCCTCAGCACTGACCCTCCGACAGTGCGGCCCTCCCTCAGCACTGACCCTTCGACAGTGCGGCCCTCCCTCAGCACTGACCCTCCGACAGTGCGGCCCTCCCTCAGCACTGACCCTCAGACAGTGCGGCCCTCACTCAGCACTGACCCTCCCACAGTGCGGCCCTCCCTCAGCACTGACCCTCCGACTGTGCGGCCCTCACTCAGCACTGACCCTCCGACAGTGTGGCCCTCCCTCAGCACTGACCCTTCGACAGTGCGGCCCTCCCTCAGCACTGACCCTCCGACAGTGCGGCCCTCCCTCAGCACTGACCCTCCCACAGTGCGGCCTTCCCTCAGCACTGACCCTCCGACAGTGCGGCCCTCACTCAGCACTGACCCTCCGACAGTGCGGCCCTCCCTCAGCACTGACCCTTCGACAGTGCGGCCCTCCCTCAGCACTGACCCTCTGACAGTGCGGCCCTCCCTCAGCACTGACCCTTCGACAGTGCGGCCCTCCCTCAGCACTGACCCTCTGACAGTGCCGCCCTCCCTCAGCACTGACCCTCCGACAGTGCCGCCCTCCCTCAGCGCTGACCCTCCGACAGTGCGGCCCTCCCTCAGCACTGACCCTCTGACAGTGCGGCCCTCCCTCAGCACTGACCCTTCGACAGTGCGGCCCTCCCTCAGCACTGACCCTCTGACAGTGCGGCCCTCCCTCAGCACTGACCCTCCGACAGTGCCGCCCTCCCTCAGCGCTGACCCTCCGACAGTGCGGCCCTCCCTCAGCACTGACCCTCTGACAGTGCGGCCCTCCCTCAGCACTGACCCTTCGACAGTGCGGCCCTCCCTCAGCACTGACCCTCTGACAGTGCGGCCCTCCCTCAGCACTGACCCTCCGACAGTGCCGCCCTCCCTCAGCGCTGACCCTCCGACAGTGCGGCCCTCCCTCAGCACTGACCCTGCGACAGTGCGGCCGTCCCTCAGCACTGACCCTGCGACAGTGCGGCCCTCCCTCAGCACTGACCCTCCGACAGTGCGGCCCTCCTTCAGCACTGACTCTCCGACAGTGCGGCCCTCCCACAGTGCGGCCCTCCCTGAGCACTGACCCTCCGACAGTGCGGCCCACCCTCAGCACTGACCCTCCGACAGTGCGGCCCTCCCTCAGCACTGACCCTCCGACAGTGCGGCCCGCCCTCAGTACTGACCCTCCGACAGTGCGGCCCTCCCTCAGTACTGACCCTCCCACAGTGCGCCCTCCCTCAGCACTGACCCTCCAACAGTGCGGCCCTCCCTCAGCACTGACCCTCCGACAGTGCGGCCCTCCCTCAGCACCGACCCTCCGACAGTGCGGCCCTCCCTCAGCACTGACCCTCCGACAGTGCAACCCTCCCTCAGCACTGACCCTCCGACAGTGCGGCCCTCCCTCAGCACTGACCCTCCGACAGTGCGGCCCTCCCTCAGCACTGACCCTCCGACAGTGCGGCCCTCTTTCAGTATTGACTCTCCGACAGTGCGGCCCTCCTTCAGTATTGACCCTCCGACAGTGCGGCCCTCCCTCAGCACTGACCATCCGACAGTGCGGCCCTCCCTCAGTACTGACCCTCCGACAGTGCGGCCCTCCCTCAGCACTGACCCTCGGACAGTACGGCCCTCCTTCAGCACTGACCCTCCGACAGTGCGGCACTCCCTCAGCACTGACCCTCCGACAGTGCGGCACTCCCTCAGCGCTGACCCTCCCACAGTGCGACCCTCCCTCAGCACTGACCCTCCGACAGTGCGGCCCTCCCTCAGCACTGACTCTCCGACAGTGCGGCCCTCCCTCAGCGCTGACCCTCCGACAGTGCGGCCCTCCCTCAGCACTGACCGTCCGACAGTGCGGCCCTCCCTCAGCACTGACCCTCCGACAGTGCGGCCCTCCCTCAGCACTGACCCCCCGACAGTGCGGCCCTCCCTCAGTACTGACCCTCCGACAGTGCGGCCCTCCCTCAGCACTGACCCTCCGACAGTGCGGCCCTCCCTCAGTACTGACCCTCCGACAGTGCGGCCCTCCCTCAGCACTGACCGTCCGACAGTGCGGCCCTCCCTCAGCACTGACCCTCTGACAGTGCGGCGCTCCCTCAGCACTGACCCTCCGACAGTGCGGCCCTCCCTCAGCACTGACCCTACGACAGTGCGGCCCTCCTTCAGTATTGACTCTCCGACAGTGCGGCCCTCCTTCAGTATTGACCCTCCGACAGTGCGGCCCTCCCTCAGCACTGACCATCCGACAGTGCGGCCCTCCCTCAGTACTGACCCTCCGACAGTGCGGCCCTCCCTCAGCACTGACCCTCGGACAGTACGGCCCTCCTTCAGCACTGACCCTCCGACAGTGCGGCACTCCCTCAGCACTGACCCTCCGACAGTGCGGCACTCCCTCAGCGCTGACCCTCCCACAGTGCGACCCTCCCTCAGCACTGACCCTCCGACAGTGCGGCCCTCCCTCAGCACTGACTCTCCGACAGTGCGGCCCTCCCTCAGCGCTGACCCTCCGACAGTGCGGCCCTCCCTCAGCACTGACCCTCCGAAAGTGCGGCACTACCTCAGCGCTGACCCTCCGACAGTGCGGCCCTCCCTCAGCACTGACCGTCCGACAGTGCGGCCCTCCCTCAGCACTGACCCTCCCACAGTGCGGACCTCCCTCAGCACTGACCCTCCGACAGTGCGGCCCTCCCTCAGCGCTGACCCTCCGACAGTGCGACCCTCCCTCAGCACTGACCCTCCGACAGTGCGACCCTCCCTCAGCACTTACCCTCCGACAGTGCGACCCTCCCTCAGCACTGACCCTCCGACAGTGCGGCCCTCCCTCAGCACTGACCCTCCGACAGTGCGGCACTCCCTCAGCGCTGACCCTCCCACAGTGCGACCCTCCCTCAGCACTGACCCTCCGACAGTGCGGCCCTCCCTCAGCACTGACCCTCCGACAGCGCGGCCCTCCCTCAGCACTGACCCTCCGACAGTGCGGCCCTCCCTCGGCACTGACCCTCCCACAGTGCGGCCCTCCCTCAGTACTGACCCTCCGACAGTGCGGCCCTCCCTCAGCACTGACCCTCCGACAGTGCCGCCCTCCCTCAGCACTGACCCACCGACAGTGCTGCCCTCCCTCAGCACTGACCCTCCGACAGTGCACACTCCCTCAGCACTGACCCTCCGACAGTGCGGCCCTCCCTCAGCACTGACCCTCCCACAGTGCGGCCCTCCCTCAGCACTGACCCTCCGACAGCGCGGCCCTCCCTCAGCACTGACCCTCCGACAGTGCACACTCCCTCAGCACTGACCCTCCGACAGCGCGGCCCTCCCTCAGCACTGACCCTCCGACAGTGTGGCCCTCCCTCAGCACTGACCCTCCGACAGTGCAGCCCTCCCTAAGCGCTGACCCTCCGACAGTGCGGCCCTCCCTCAGCACTGACCCTCCGACAGCGCGGCCCTCCCTCAGCACCGACCCTCCGACAGTGCACACTCCCTCAGCACTGACCCTCCGACAGCGCGGCCCTCCCTCAGCACTGACCCTCCGACAGTGCGGCCCTCCCTCAGCACTGACCCTCCCACAGTGCGGCCCTCCCTCAGCACTGACCCTCCCACAGTGCGGCCCTACCTCAGCACTGACCCTCCGACAGTGCGGCCTTCCCTCAGCACTGACCCTCCGACAGTGCCGCCCTCCCTCAGCACTGACCCTCCGACAGTGCACACTCCCTCAGCACTGACCCTCCGACAGTGCGGCCCGCCCTCAGTACTGACCCTCCGACAGTGCGGCCCTCCCTCAGCACTGACCCTCCGACAG
>NC_092785.1:26903287-26980276 GCF_047496795.1 Chiloscyllium punctatum | reverse complement strand
GTTCACGAGATTAATGTGGCTGGGATAGAGTCACATGTCTACCTGTGTGGGTCCTTGAAACACGTGTCAGATAACAGGTTTATTTAATTCATTCCCTTTTTGAAAGTTGTTACAATCAGTGTACCCAGACACGATGTGGGCCTATGTGTGCCAATCATCATTCCCACCCCTGACCTCTGGTTTTGGGAGTTGCTGCCAGCACAGACCTCAGAACTCCACATGGAAGGATAAAGAAAGAGGAAACGAAGATATGATTCCTGTGGGTACCTTCAAACTAAAAGAACCAAGTTTACCAAAAGAAGTAAAACTGTTGGACAAGATTTCACTTCCATAACTTTTGCACAAGCGATCAAACCAGATCCAGTGTAAATATGAAATAATGTGTGATTTGATGCCAATATACAATGTTGCTGTACATTACACATTATGTATAGTAGAGAGAACACAGATCTTACAAGACTTAGTGCATATATACCACTGAGAGACGCCAGCATCTGTGGGTCAAGAGTATGCCAGTCGATTAAGAGGTCCACATAATCACCATAAGAACACATTCTAAGTAATAAAAAACATAATGCAGGAGTATACACATCACTGTTATACTTTATTATTTAAATGATTTATGCTGTGAATAAAGTAACTTTGCCTTAACTTACTGACAAAGAGCCTTCTCACTTGTACCCTCAGCGGAGATTGCAACAATACAGTAAATTCCTGGTATATCAGGTATATAATTTTTGCCGAGTTTATCAAGAGTGCTGATTCATGAGGTGCCAGTTATAAAATATGCTGTATCTGTCTGTACTACCCTTTAAGGCAGGTATCTCCCACCTTCTGATGCAAACAATGTTCCTCAAATGTCAACCTTCGGCTGTTTACCTTAAATCTGCTCATTTCCTAGTTGCCCCTTTCCTGGTTATTAACTCCTAGGTGAAGGGAAAAATGTCCCCTATGCTGCTTATGGCTTTGTATATAAATATGATCAGATAGCCATAGGGAGACCTGGCTGCAGGCTGACTAGGTTTGAGTCCTGAACGTTGAGGAATGCATGACATTCAAGAATAGGAAGCCGGGTAAAGTGGAGGTGTGGTGCTGTTAATCAAGGTGGCATTGATTAGATGTGATTTTAGTTCATGAGATCAGCGTATAGATTCAGTTTAAGTGGAGATCAGGTATAGTCAATAGTGAGAATAGTCCACAGGGCTCCAACAATAAGTACAATGAGGTACAAGAAGAAATATTGTTTGCTTTTGATATCGAATAGCAATAGTCATGGGTGACTTTAATCTACACAGAAGCTGGAAAATTCATGGTAGTAGTAGCAAGGATGAGGAATTCATAGAATCCTTTTGAGAGAGATTCTTAGAGCAGCTTGTTCTGGAATCACCGAGGGAGCAGGTTATACTAAACTTGGTATTGCGTAATGTGATGGGATTAGTTAATACCTCCAGCAGCAACCACAAAAGTGATTCAGTTTTATATCCTGTTTAAAAGGAAGAAGAATGGGTGTAAAACAAACTATAAGCTTAAACATAGTGCAAAAACGTAGATATGAGAGCTGAGTTGGGTGAAATGAACTGAAATACTTCTAGGCTTAGGGATACATCAAGTGAGATGCAGGGTAAAGTCTTATTTCAGAATAAATATATTCTTACTTTAACTAAAATACTCGGGGAGGACCATCACTAGTTAGTTAAAGAAACCCTTAAACTTTAGGGAAAATCATATAAACTTGCAAGGGTAAGTGACAGGTCACATAATTGGATAGAATATAAAAAAAATGGCAGAATGAAAGAAAGGTTAATCAGGACTATAAAATTAGAATATGAGAGGAAGCTCGCAAGAAATGTGAAAATTGATAAGCGTTTTGACAGGTATTTAAAAAGATAAAGTACATTGAGTGTCCTTTGGAGAGTGAGTGGGTGTTAATAGACAATTAAATGGTGGATGAAATGAACAAATGTTGTAATACTAACAATATGTCAGGAGGTGAAAGGGAGAGATAAACTTTGTGAAGTTGCAATCACACAGATAGCAGACTGAGGGAGTTGCAGCTGACAAATTCATGGGTCCGGTTGGGTCCTAATTTGTGGGTCCTAGAGTCTTAAAACAGATTGCTAATGAGGTATTCAATCTGTTGGTGTTGACTTTCCAAAATTTCCAGTTTTTTTTAACTCTGGAAAAGTTCTGTAGATTGAAAAACGACAAGCATAACCCATCTTTTGGGAAGAGAGGGTGGGTGGGATGCAGAAAACATGAAAGCAAAGTCCAGTTATTTTTTCTTGCACCTGAAACGGATCTTAAAGTTGATCAATCATGGAATTATAGTTGCACACACACAAATTAAATGTCTAGGACAATGGCATAGTCTCCGAATAAGGGGGTGTCAATGTAAGACCAAGATGAAGAGGTATTTCTTCTCCCTGAGAGTTGATTGCTGAGATAGATAATTTCTTGATCAGTAGGGGCTTCACGGGTTACAGGGAAAATACCAGAAAGTGGATATGAAAAACATTGGAGCAGCCAAGAACCGATAGAGCTGAATGGCCGCCTCCAGTTTCTATTATTTATGTTTATATGGCTTGCTTCCACAGATCTTTGCGGACTATTAGGTCTGAGGCAAACAGAAAAAAACAGATTATAGAATCTAATGAGGTTTTTTTACCATAATACAGCCTTCAGTGTTCTTATCGTTAACAGGTCCATTACCAAGGGAAGATCATTTTCAAGGCATGCTCAAAATTGGTTAAGGGTCTTGCTTCAGTTGTAAAGCTTGGGGGCTCCTGCTTGTATAAACAGCTGAGCAAATACCTCTTTCTCTCTGTTGCAGCAGAATGGCAACCACGGATAAAACACCCGGATGCTGCACTTTTCTGAAAGGCTGCGCCGCGGACGGTGGATGTCTCCAGGGACACGTGAAGTTTTTAGGTGTAAGGGCCTGCGCCACTTGGGCTGTCTATGAAGGCTATGGTACAGATGCCATGGTACAGACAATGTTTGAGGGTTGAGGAGGTGGGGGTGCTATGTTACCAAGGAACTGCCACATTGTCGGAGGGTCAGTGCTGAGGGAGTGCTATACTGTCGGAGGGTCAGTGCTGAGGGAGGGCCGCACTGTCGGAGGGTCACTGCTGAGGGAGCGCCGCACTGTCGGAGGGTCAGCGCTGAGGGAGCGCCGCACTGTCGGAGGGTCAGCGCTGAGGGAGCGCCGCACTGTCGGAGGGTCAGCGCTGAGGGAGCGCCGCACTGTCGGAGGGTCAGCGCTGAGGGAGGGCCGCACTGTCGGAGGGTCAGCGCTGAGTGAGCACTGCGCTGTTTTAGGCTGGCGCTGTGGGAGAGTTAGTACTGCATGTTAATGTTCATCTGCATTCCAGTGTTACATCAGGCAAATCTGGAAGCTTGCAGCTATCTTCCTGAAAGCAGGTCAGTGTTTTAGTCCTGTACCCTTTCGTAGATAGGCTCACAGATTGACGTTGAGATGGTCTGAAGGAGAAAGTATGGGTGAAGTGTTGTACAAATCCCACATCGACTCATCGGCAGATTTGCAGGACTATCTATGACCTAACTGCTCTTCTTGACACACTCAGGGTGCATGGCTCATGGTCTGCTTTTGCTGATACCCATAATTTCCCTTACAGTATAGAAGGCAGTCTTTCAGCATATTGTTCTTGTAGCATCCTTTTGAAACTGTACTATGAATTGTCCCATGCTTTTCCTGTACTTTGCCAACATGATCTCTGCAAATTGTTTTTTCCCTTCAAGTATTTATCTCATTCCTCCACTGAAAGTCACGATTGCCTCTGTTCCGTTTCCCTTTTGTCAACACCCTCCAGATGCAAACATTCTCTGCATGTGTCAACTATTCTAAATTAACATAATGCTGGAGCAACTCACAAGGCCCCATAGTGTCTGGAGAGAGAGGATCAGAATTAACATTTCAAGTCACGTATGACTGCTCTTCAGAAGTGAAGAGAGAGGTGGAAAAGTGATGGACTTCTTACTGTAAACAGAAGCTTTACATATACCCTTTTATCTGTTCTTTCCTCGCTCCCCAAGGTCCCAAATACTGCCAAATGAAACCGTGATTTCACAGTGCTGTCTCCTCAATAAAGTTAAAAATCACAAAACACTACATTGTAGTCCAACAGGTTTATTTGGAAGCACTAGCTTTCGGATTGCTGTTCCTTGGAATCACACCTACCCGATGAAGGAGCAGCGTGCCGAAAGCTAGTGCTTCCAAACAAACCTATTGGACTATAACCTGGCATTGTGTGATTTTTAACTTTGTCCACCCCAGTCCACCACCGGCACCTCCACGTCATCCTCTATAAAGGGCAGAGCAAACTCTAGACTGGGTGACAGTTTGTGGAACATCACCTCTTTATCCATAAGCACAACTTTGACCCTCCAGTCACTTATAATACACAATGTTTCGGTAAACATGCTCACAATTCTGTCAATGTTCCAGTGAAAATAATGCAGCTGCAGCAGCAGCATCTCCTTTGCCATGTCACCACCTGGATTCAGCGTTCAGTTCAACAACTTCAGGCCATCAACTCTGAATGTGTTTTGTTTCCCTGCCTTACCACCACCAAGCAGTGTGTCTGATTTTCTTGGTTTTGGTTTCAGCCATTTCTGCCATTAACATCTACCATTAAAGTCCAACTCTTGACCCATCTCTTTTCTCTACAACCATTACTGCATCCTTTTCCATGACATCTGTAATCTCTGATCTCACTCATGCTTTAACTGTTCCTTGTGTCCTATTTGCTGCTCCTCACCTTTCTTTACGATGTAAAACCCACTACTTTACTGCCTCAGCTCTGAAGCATAATCAGATCAGATTCAAAACACACAGTCTATTTCTCTCTCTTCACAGATGCTGCCAGACCTGCTGAGTATCCTCAGCATAGTGTCATAGAGATGTACAGCATGGAAACACCCTTCAGTCCAAACTGTCCATGCTGATCAGGTATCCCAACCTAATCTCGTCCCATTTGCCAGCACTTAGCCCATATCCCTCTAAACCCTTCCGATTCATATACCCATCCAGATGCCTTTAAATGTAGTAATTGTACCAGCCTCCACCATTTCCTCTGGCAGATCATTTCATACATGCACCACCGTCTGCGTGAAAACGTTGCTCCTTAGGTACCTTTTATATCCTCTAGTTCTGGACTCCCCAGCCCAGGGAAAAGATTTTGCCTATTTATCCTATCCATGCCCCTCATGATTTTATAAACCTCTATAAGGTCACCCCTCAGCCTCCGACGCTCCAGGGAAAACAGCCCCAGCCTGTTCAGCCTCTCCCTATAGCTTGAATTCTTCAACCCTGGCAACATCCTTGTAGATCTTTTCTGAACCCTTTCAAGTTTCACGACATCTTTCCAATAGGAAGAAGACCAGAATTGCACTCAATATTCCAACAGTGGCCTAACCAATGTCCTGTACAGCTGCAACATGACCTCCCAACTCCTGTACTCAATACTCTGACCAATAAAGGAAAGCATACCAAATGCCACCCTCACTATCCTATCTACCTGTGGACCCCACTTTCAAGGAGCTATGAACCTGCACTCCAAGGTCATGTTCTGTTTTTATGTTGGATTTGCAGTGTTTGTTGTTTTAGTGATTATTTTGAATCTTGTTTAGAAGAATCCTATTTCTGGAGATTTTCCTTCAGTACAGAAAAATACCAAATTCTAACGTCCCAACAATTTTTCGTCCAGGACAGAAGGAATGCTGATTGGTTAGTGAGTGGATGATAACAAAGGGGAGTTGTAGACTTAGCCACTAGTTGAGTGCACAACAAAAGCTCCTCGACATGTCTCTCTTTCAGTAAGATTCAACCAACCAAGCACCTGCTTATTTGGAACGTTTTGTGCTTTGCTCACTGATTCATCAACCACCTTGGCTGTCCTCAAACTAGTTTGAACGATGTGGGTTCGAGACTGATTTCCTGCAGCCACTGATTTCAGTGAAAATTTTCTTCTCCTTGCAGGTCATGCAGGTCCTTGTGGGCATAGTCCAGATACTGGGAGGAATTGTCCTGGCTATCACGGTGCCATACTCGCCTGCCGTCAAGATTGCCACCCCTTGGTGGTCAGGAGTTATGGTTTGTTCTTTCTATGTGCTCGCGGTCTGGTACGATGTTCATTGGCAGTGTTTGGGGAACAGCAGAAGCTAGTCATTTTTCACCAACTGCTGGCAGCAGTAGCTTAGTGAGACAGATGCTGAACTCTGCTGGGACACCGACTCTGTAACCCAGGCTAACAGGATTCCCAGTTCTAGTACTAAGGGAATGCTGCACTAAAAGGTCAGTGCTAGAAGAGTGTGTTATCAGAGGGTCCATGCCAAATAAGACCTGTACTGTTAGAGGGTGAGTACTGTGGGAGTACTGCACCGTCAGAAGCAATACTGGAGGAGTACTGCTCTGAGGGTCAGGACTGTGAGTTTTGCACTGCCAGAGGGTCATTACTGGGACAGACCTGCACTGTTGCAGGGTTAGAACTGAGAGTGGTATGCAGTTAGGTGTTCAATAGTGAGTTGTGCAGTGTCAGAGGAGCAGTCCTGCATGGTGTACATGGGACTGGAGAAGGCTTCAGAGATAGGGAAGGATAGAGGGGAGTAGGGTTTATCAAAATTTTGCTCGGGGCTGGTGGAAGTTACAGAGGTAGAGAGGAGTGTAGAAGCTGTTGGCGATTACACAGGAAGTGTTGTGAGATCTGGAGAAGGTTAGAGATAAGGAGGATTGTCAAGACTGCAAGCGGTTATAGAGATACGGTGGGTTGCATGGACTGGAGGAGTTTGAGAAGCGTATTGATGAGTGATATTTGATCAAGTGACTGACGGTTTGAACAATCTGGTGTTTCTTAGACAATATGGCACAGTATGTTAGCAAGCTCAGCTTTTGTTTCCCAACATCCATTGCTTCTCAAACTGCTCCCAAGCCACTTTGTCTCATTTCACAACTTGTTACCTGCCAAGTAATCATGTGTCTCCCGTGTCCTTCCCATCCTCCATTTTTTGCAGTCTATCATTTCCGGAGTAGTATCTATTCGCTGTGCTGGAGCGCCCACTGAGGAGTTTGTAAGTATTGATGGAGTTTTTATATGCTTGGCTGTTTCTCTGGATATGATTGTACAGGCCCAGGCTCTCTACTCTAGGAGGAGAGAGGATGAAGTGGGTGGCTTGATGCAAGTGTTTGAAGATAATGAAGGGTTTTGGACAGGCAGCACCTTGAAGCAATGGAGACTCCTTGCAGAGGGACAGTGGCCTCAAGACTAGGGCGGGGTCTCAAGTCAGAATACGGCCCTGGAAATAGGTGTTTTTGTCTGCTCCTGGAGTGGACTGGGAAAGCAGCTTAACAGAAAAGTACATTGATAAACAATGGCAGGCTTACAAAAAAATAGCTCACGGCTCACAACAAAATAAGGAGGAAGAATTTTAGGAACCAACCATAGAAATTAAACCAAGGAAATTAAGGATAGGGTCAAATTGGAAGAAAGAGAAACAAAACTATAATGTGGCAAAGATTAATGGTAAACTCAAGGAATTGGTAAGTTTTAAAACCGGCAAAAAGATGACCATAAATGTAATAAAGGAAAAAAAAGCTTTGAGAGTAAACTAGCAAGTAATATAAAAATGGATAGTAAGAGCTTGTTAAGTATGTAAAAATGAACAGTCCAAAGTGAACATAGACCCTATTGAGAATGGGACCTGGGAAATAACGGGGATCCAGGGAGTGGCAGAATTGTTAAATAAATACCTTGACTGATAGAAGACATAGTTGGGATAAAGGACACATTTTGAGGCTGGTAACCTGCAAGGAGTGCCACAGGGATTAGTGCTGGTTCCGCAATTATTTAAAATACATTAATGACTTGGATGACAAAAGTGAATGTACTAAAGCCAAGTTTACAGGTGACATAAAAATAGGTGGGAAGGAAACTTGTGAAGATAGTCTACAGAGGGATAGGGACAAGCTAACCAAGAGGGCAGAAACTCGGCAGATGTAAAGTAATGAGGGAAATTATTATTCCTGCCAAAATGCATAAATGCACAGAGGAGCTGAAGATTATTCAAATTAGGAAAGGTTGCAGAAAACTGCCTGATGAAGAGATTTGGATGTCCTTAAGACATAAGAAATAGGAACAGGAAATAGTGGGAATAATAGTAGAAACAAAAGGAAATAATAGGCCAATTGGTCCCTCTTGCCTGCTCCGCCATTCAACAGAATCATGACCAATCTGACATTCCTCACACCCTCTTTCCTGCCTTTTCCCTGAACCCCTACCAATCAAGAATTAATTTATCTCGGACTTAAATAATCGCAAGGAACCTGCCCCGGCAGCTGTCTTTGGTAAGGACTTCCAAACATACTCAATCCTCTGAGAGAAGAAATTCCTCCTCATCTCTGTCTTGAATTGGTACCCCTTTAATCTGAGACAATGCCGTCTGGTCCTAAACTCTCCCATGAAGGGAAACATCCTCTCAGCATTGACCCTGTCAAGCTCCTTAAGAATCCTATCTATTTCAATGAGATCATCTCTCATTCTTTGAAACACCAGTGAGTAGAGTCCTAACCTGTTTGCCCATAAGACAATCCCTCCATACTGAGGATTATCCTCATGAGCCTTCGGTGAACTGCCTACAATGAAATAATATCTTTCCTTAAATAAAGGGGCCAGAATTGCTATCAGTACTCCAAGTGTGGTTTCACTAACACCTTGCACAGTTGCAGTAAGGCTTCCCTACTCTTCTACTCCAATCCCCCTGAAATAAGGGCCACATTCCATTAGTCTTCTTGATTACCTGCTGCTCTGTTTGCTGGATTTCGGTGTGTTGTTGACAAGTACACTCGATTCCCTTTGTGTTGCAGCTTTCTGCAGTTTGTCTACATTTAAATAATACCTTGTCAATTTGTTTTCCCTTCCAAAATCAACAATTTCACATTTCCATGCATTATAATCTATTTCCCAACTCTTTGGCCACTTACTTAGCCTAACAATATCTCTCTGTAAACTATTTGTAGCCTCTCGCAACCTACCTTTCCATCTACTTTAGTGTCATCTGCAAATTAGGCAACAATACATTCACTTCCTTCCTACAGTTCATTAATATATATTGTAAATGGTTGCATTCTCAGCAACAATCCCTGTGGAACCCCAACTGGTCAAGATTGGCAACACGAAACGGAACCCCTTATCCCCACTCACTGTTTCCTGTCCCTGAACCAATTCTCTGTCTACGCCAATGTACTGCCTCCACACTGTGGTCTTTTATGACCTAACCTTTTGTCAGGTACCTTTCAAACACCTTCTGGAATTCAAAATATAACACATTACTGGTTCCACTCAGATTGAGACAACTTAATTAAATTCAACACAATTTCAGCTTCATTAGATTATGATTTTCCTTAATTGATTCTAATACATTCTTTAACATTAAATGTTAGGTTAATCTGTCTATAGTTACTTGCTTTTTGCCTCTCTCCCTTTTTGAGTAGGAGTTTCACATTGACAGTTCTCTGGTATTTCTCTAGAATCCAGTGGTTAACAAAGTTAGGTAACGTGAAATCCAGGGGAAGCCAGCTGATTGGATACAACATTGGCTTGAAGTTCGGAGACAGAGAGTGGTGGCAGAGGGTTGTTTTTCAAACTGGAGGCTTGTGCTGCAATGTTTACTGCTGGGTCCACTCCATTTTCTCTTTTATATATAAGTTTGATATGATTTGGATGTGAATATAGGAGATGTGATTAGTATGCTTGCAGATGAAACCAGAATTTGTGGTGTAGTGGACAGCGAAGAAGGTTATCTCAGAATACAGTGGGCCAATGAGCTGAGGAGTGACAGATGGAGTTTAATTCATATATATGTGGGGTGTTACACTCTGGTAAGGCAAGGCAGGGCAAAATTTATACAGTTAATGGTAAGGCCCTGGGGAGTGTTGCTGAACAGAGGGATCCAGGGGGTGCAGGTTCATACTTCCTTGAAGGTGGAGTCTCAGGATGGTGAAGATGTTTGGCACACTTGCCTTCATTGGTCAGTGTATTGACTATAGGAGTTGGGGGGTCATATTGTGGGTGTACAGGACATTGGTTAGGCCACTTTTAGTTTGTGTTCAATTCCGGTCTCCCTGCTATAGGAAAGATGTTGTGAAACTTGAGAGGATTTAGAAAAGATCTACAAGAATGTTGCCAGGACTGGAGGGTTTGAGCTACAGGGAGAGGCTGAACAGGCTGGAGCCTTTTCCTTTAGTGTGTCGGAGGCTGAGGAGTGGTATCATAGAGGTTTATAAAATCATGAGGGACATGAATAGGGTAAGCAGCATAGCACATTCCAAAACTAGAGGATACAGGTTTAAGGTGAGAGGGGAAAGTTTTAAAAGGGACGCAAGAAGGAACTGTTTCATGCAGAGGGTGGTGCATGTATGAAATGAGCTGCCAGGCTGGTACAATTATAACATTTAAAAGGCATCTGGATTGGTAGATGAATAGAAAGGGTTTCGAGGGCTATGGGTCAAATGCTGGCAATTGGGATGAGATCAGTTTAGGATACCTGGTCAGCATGGACAAGTTGGACCAAAGGGTCTGTTTCTGTGCTGTATGACTGTAAAAGAGGGCAAGGCAGTTAAATCCAGATCTTTTTAAAAAAACATTTGGAAGGGCTATCACGCAACCAAATGGCCTTTCCCACTATTAAATTACTTGTGATATTTTACATCAATTAATCACCACCATTAAATTATCTACGTTTCCAACTGTTCAAATTACATGGAGAGTCCATTAAAGGCAGTGCAAGTAATACCAAAGATATCGTGTTTGATAAACCACCATCAAGTCAACCATGCCACTGGTCAAAATAGAGTTGCAACCCCCCACCCCCACCATCACCCCCCCCCCCCCCCCAAAAAAAACACACACACACTAACAATAACAAAGGGGATGAGTAGGAAGTTTAGTCCCTGCAGTGTCCACTTTTCTCTCAAAGCTTCAAGGGTGATGGTGGATACAACATATTCCCTTCTCTGAGGAAATCTGGACACTCTCACGGCCATGGAAGAAAGGCAGGAAGCTGAACCCAGCTGGGTTTTTTTTTTGCGGACCTATTCAGATATGCTCTGACACAACTCTGAAGCAGATGGAAAAATAGAGAATAGACATTGCTGGAAAACGTTTGCAGAGTTGATGTTTCGGGTCAAGTGACCTTCCTTAGAGGAACATTCTTCCTTAGAGGAAGGTCACTCGAACTGAAATATTAACTCTTGTTTCTCTTCACAGATGCTGCTTGACTTGCTGAGCTTTTCCAGCAATTTCTATTTTTGTCTCTGACATACAGCATTCGCAGTTGTTTCAGATCTGGTTCTGAAGCAGATGGGACTTGAACCTGACACAATATTCACTTTGTAGCTGTGTTTGGCACGGGGTGTTGGGGCTGGGGACTTCGTGGTGCAGCACCTTTATTTCTGAGCCACAAAGCCAAGATTCAGGTCCCACCTCAGGTCCGTCTTTTTTTTCTCGAGGTGTGTCATACGACATTTGAAAAGGTTGATTAGAAAATGTTCTTTGTTCTTGTCTGACAATTAGAGACTGGCATTTTGAACAGGGACAGGCTGGGCCATGCACGCTTGGTTTGGACCTCCAGTCAGGAACAGCTCCCAATGTCAAAGTTAAATTGAGTTGTTGGTTGCTACTTTGACCCTGCTGCCTGCTTTTATCTGATGGCTTGCCTTTGCAGAAAAAGACCACACTCGTGATTAATGCCTTGCAAGTCACGTCCACATCGATCGCCATCTGCATGTATGGCATGTCGACAAGTCTCTCCTTGTTGCTTGTCACTGACTTCCTTCCAGTAAGTGATTATCGTGATCGTGTTGGGGGCGACGGTGACTTTCATTTCAGGCATGTCCCAACTGCCTGAGGGATTGATTCACATATTGATTATAGTCATGCTGTCAGTACAGGCCCTGCTGTAAGAATGCAGCATTCCTTCATACTCATTCTCCAGTGGTTCAGTGCTCCCTCTGACAGTGTGACGCTCCCTCAGCACTGACGCTCCGACAATGTGGCGCTCCCTCTGCACTGAACCTCCGACAATGTGGCCCTCCCTCAGCACTGACCCTCCGATGGTGCGGCGCTCCCTCAGCACTGACCCTCCCGACAATGTAGTGCTCCCTCAGCACTGACCCTCCTGACAATGTAGCGCTCCCTCAGCACTGACCCTCCGATGGTGCGGCGCTCCCTCAGTACTGACCCTTCCGACAATGTGACACTCCCTCAGTACTAACCCTCCAACAGCACGGCACTCCCTCGGTTCTGACCTTCAGACAATGCGGCACTCCCTCTGCTGATGTTCATACAATGCAGCACTCCCTCAGTGCTGACCCTCTGACAGTGTGGCACTCCCTTAGTACTGACCCTCCGACAGTGTGGCACTCCCTCAGCACTGACCCTCCGACAGTGTGACACTCCCTTAGTACTGACTTAGTACTTAGTTATGACACAGAGTAAATCCCCCCTGCTAATTTAAACCAGCAACACAGAAATTATTTAACCCATCCTGTAATCTGTTACAATTCAAGAGGCCAAGAACTGTGTCAAAGGTCACTAATTAAAACTTAACAACTTGTTTTTTAAAAGTTTAACGGAGAATAACTAATAACTATTTACAACTCCTTTCTCTAACCTATCTTTTACTTTCCCTTCTATAATACTGGTCCGATAAAAACCCCGATTAATATTTACCAAAAAATTCAAATTTCAAAACCAGCCAGCTATCAGATCTTCTCTTTATATCTTCTTCATTGTCGTCTTAGCGTTTCTGTTTCACAGGTCATTGATAGATAAAGATACCTTTAAGAGAGCTATTCTGCAGGCATATGTTGGTGGCTTGGCAGTTCTCCTCCAACTGTTCAATTTGTTTAATATTTATACCCCAAAGCATTGGATTGTTTCATTGGTTTTAATATTGTCAGAATACCAAATTCAAACTTGATTGGAGTTTAGTATCTTGGGGCATAATTTAAACTGATTGGCCAAATTTGAATTTGTTTTTGTCTCACAGCCATCTACTAGACCATATGTTACATTGTAAATGTTCCAGTAATCTGTGTGCCCCTCTAAGTCCTTGCTAGTTTTCAACTCTCTTAAAAGGAACAGTACCCCTTCCACCTTTATAATACCTCCCCCCTTAAGAAAAAATGAACCATCATAAAAAAAAGATGGCTTCATTTTGCTTTCTATTCTTTAAACACATTACCATAATATACAAATAATATTAATCTAGGTTCACTTTAACCTCTTCCAATATATATGAAATAATGGATAAATACAAATCTCATCTAAATGTTATCAGTGAAAATCTGCGATGACATTCTTCTGACCCGCAACATGTATAATTTTTAAATTAAAAGTCTGTACCATAAGGCTCCAATGAAATAGTTTCATATTCTTGTCTTTAAAGTGTTCTAAGAATTTAAGAGGATTGTGCACAACTTTCTCTGACACATTGTTGTTGTAAGTTCAGTGCCAACTCAGTTCTTTTTCAATCGTGGAGTATTTCCTCTGGTGTATCTTTGAAAATTAACCAACTGGCAGTTCAGTCCCATCCTCATCTTCCTGTCGCAGTACAGCTCCAACTCCGATGTCACTAGCCTTGATGGCGACTTTAAAAGGTTTTGAACAGTTTGGTGTAGCTAAAACTGGTTTGGTGGTTAATATGGCTTTCAAATGGTTGAATGTCTCCTGGCATTGTTCTGTCCACCAAAACTTTGTGGTGTTCTTCAGCAAATCTGTTAACGGTGCCATTACGCTGCTGAAGTTTGGAACAAACTTCCGATAGAATCCGCTGAGTCCTAAGAATCAAAGCACCTCTTTCTTCAATGGTTGTGGAAATTCCTCAATGGCTTTCGTCTTTGCGTTCTATGGGGTCAATCTTCCAGGACCAACATTATGTCCCAAGAATGTCTCCTCTGCTTTTGCGAATTCAGTTTTGTTTAAGTTTATTGCCAGTTTTCCTTCTCGTAGTCATTCAAAGAGCTCTGTCAACTGTACCGTGTGATCTTTCCAGGACTTACTAAAGATCACTATGTTGTCCAAATAGACTGCACAGTTTGTTAATCCAGCCACAACTCTGTTCCTGAGTCTTTAGAATGTGGCATGTGTGTTCTTCATTCCAAAGGGCATCACTTTAAACTGACATAGCCCATTTGGGGTGACAAACGCAGACATTTCTTTCTCTGTCTCTGATAAAAGAACTTGCTAGTAACCACGCATTAAGTTCAACCTGGTGTTGTAACTAGCTTGTCCGACTTTCTCAATACAGTCCCCCAGTCTAGGAATTGGATATGAGTCCGATTTTGTAACGGTGTTGACCTTCCGATAATCCACACAGAATCGTAGCGTCCTATCCAGTTTGGGAACTGAGACAATCGGTGAACTCCACTCCCTCTGGCTTGGTTCGATGATGTCCTTGGGGAAAAAGTGAGGACTGCAGATGCTGGAGGTCAGAGTCGAGAGTGTGGTGCAGGAAAAGCACAGCTGATCAGGCAGCATCCGAGAAGTAGGAGAACCTGATGAAGGGCTTATGCCTGAAATGTTGATTCTTCTCCTACTCCTCCAATGCAAGCTGACCTGCTGTGCTTTTCCAGCACCACACTCTCGACTTGATGATATCCTCGTCAAGCATAGCCTCCACTTCCTTCTGGACCTATCTGGCTTTGAAAGGATAAAGCCAATAGAGGTGTTGTTTTATCGGAGCAATATTGCCTATATCTACTTCATGTACAATAGTATTAGTCCTCCCCAGCTGATTCTTACATATGCCCTTATAAAGCAGTAACAAATTTTTCAACTGCGATCTATGCTCATGGGACACATAGTTTCCTAACCTATCCCACTCCTCGAGGACTTCATTTTTTAATCTATTTTGAGGCACATCAAAATCCACCTCATCTGGATTTGATTCCTCATTCTGTGGAGCAGTAACTAATATCTGTTTCTCCAGTTCTTTCTCTCTCCTAGTTCTCTGGAGGGGACCTACATAATTAATTATAACCCATGTGAAAGGTTCTTCAAATGTGGGAATTGGCAACAAAGCTGCTGGTTTTATTACTGCCTGTGGCTTACCTACCATTTGGCATGTATGACACATACAGCAAAAGTTAACCACATCATTGTGCATTACAGACCAATAAAAATGTTTTTGTATCTTAGCCTGAGTCTCTTACACCCCTAGGTGACCACCTACAGGTAGTTCATGTACTACCCCATAATACCTCCTGTCTGTATGCTACCGGCAATGCAATCTGGTGCACTTTAGCTCATTTCTCCTCTGCACTAACCTGCCATGGTCTCCATTTCTGTCTTCGAATTTTATTTTTCAAGTAATAACCCTCTGGAATATTCTGCCTCCTTTTCGGAGTGCGTGTCCGTGTGTATATTATATATATTTTTATCATCTTGTCTCATTGTTGCAAGTCCCTTAACCTTTCAGGACTAAACCCTTCTATCTGATCCTCTGCCTGTTCAGCTTTTTCCTGCACCATTACGTCAAACAGTGTGTCTGCTAACTGAACCTCCACTCCTATGGGGTGGCACAGTGGCCCAGTGGTTAGCACTGTTGCCTCATGGCGCCCGGGACCTGGGTTCAATTCCAGCCTCAGGCAACTCTGTGTGGAGATTGAAACATTCTCCCCATGTCTGCGTGGGTTTCCTCTGGGTGTTCCAGTTTCCTCCCACGGTCCAAAGATGTGAATTGGCTATGTTAGGTGAATTGACCATGCTAAATTGTCCATTGTGTTCAGGGATGTGTAGGTTAGGTACATTAGTCAGGGGTAAACGTAGAGTAACATGGTAGGGGAATGAGTCTGGCTGGGTTACTCTTCAGAGGGTGTGAACGTTTTGGGCCGAAGGGCCTGTTTCCACACTGTAGGGATTCTGTGATTCCTTCACCTTTGTCATTACTTTTCGCTTCGTGTGTGACTTATGATAGTGGGATCTGGTTACTACACTTGCTGGGAAAATAACAGAATATTTCTATTTTAACCCCTCAGTTTCTTGGTCTTCCTTGGGCTTCTCCACAACAAGGGGTGTCACTCCCACCTTGGATCCTGTCAAATCCTGCCAAGAACAAACTGAATTCCTGGAACTGACACTGTGTCAATCACTCCCACTGTAACTTCCCCTTTTTCTAAAAGCTGTTCCTTTTCTCAAGGTTACGCTGTCCTTGATTTTTTTCAGAGTGGTCATAAAACTCTCCTGGCTCTGAGGTGGCTAGTTTGGTACAGAGATCAAAAAGGATTTTGAGAGGCCTTTTGCTAATATGTAAAACATGAGACTTCAGGCCAAAGTGGTCATGTTTTAGAAGTGACCTGTAAAATGAAAGGGGAGTGGGCAGCTCTACAGCTGAGCAGTTCAGTCCAGAACTAGTTAGGAGTTCAGCTGTGGAAATAGGCTGCTAAACTCACTCTTTCCTTCTGCCCTTCTAACTTCAACCTGTAAGCATTTGTTCTATTTTTACTGTTTTTAAGGGTGTTTGCTTATTGGGACTGCTGTGTATATTTGGAACAGCATAATTAAGTCTAGTTTGGATAGACTGAGGTCTGTGGGCGTTCATTATTCTGTTCTTTGTGTTTCATTGTGTAATTTTGTGAATAAAGTTTTTTGCCTGTTTTAGTATCTGATAGTCAACCTAGCTAACATACTCTGGGTAATATTCACTGTACGCTTACCAAAACAAATTGCAAAGCTATGATTTGGCCTAGTCCATAACACTACCTTCTCTTTTTAATCTCCATCCTGTCAACTTGACTTTGACTAAGTCGCAACTTCTCAGGTTCAAGTTCTCTCTTTTTTTTTTGCTTGGTTAAAGACTTTCTCTCTTTCTTTTCTCTCTCTCTGTCTCCCTTTCTTCTCTCTCTCTTTGCTCAGCAGAGAACCTTCTCTCTCTCTCTCTCTGTCTCTCTCTCTCTCTGTCTCTCTCTCTCTCTCTCTCTGTCTCTGTCTCTTTCTCTCTCTCTCTGTCTCTCTGTCTCTCTCTCTGTCTCTGTCTCTCTCTCTCTCTGTCTCTCTCTCTCTGTCTCTCTCTCTCTCTCTGTCTCTGTCTCTCTCTCTCTCTGTCTCTGTCTGTCTCTCTCTCTCTCTCTCTCTCTCTCTCTCTCTGTCTCTCTCTGTCTCTCTCTGTCTCTCTCTGTCTCTCTCTCTGTCTCCCCCCCTCTGTTTATCTTCTAACTCCATTTTCCTCACTTGCATTTTAAGTTTTTCTACCTCTACTGCACTTGCCTGTTTCTCTGACACACCTAAGTGAGTAACTCCCTGACAATTTCAGCTTTACTTTTGTCCTTTGTTAAACCCAAATCTAACTTATTTGCTAATTCTAAAAGTATGGCCTTTTTCTTTCCTTCTAAGCTTTCTTGACAAATTTGAAGATCATCTTCAAATCCCAGAACTTCTTTAGCAATTTTAAGAGCCATTTCTGTCACCTTAAATTTAATCAACCACAAAATTAAGCAAATTGTCTCACCTACATTTTATTTAAACATCTAGAACACTAGAAACCCTGCAAGTGTTTAAATCTTTGTATCCCCAAATCTATTCAAATCTGTCTAAGTCAGTTCAAATCTCAGATGAAAGCCCCAAATTGTTACGGCATAGATTAAACGCCCGTGCTAATTTAAACCAGCAACACAGAAATTACTTAACCCGTGCTGTAATCTGTTACAATTTGAGAGACCAAGAACTATCCCAAAGGTCACTATTTAAACTAAAACTTAACAAATCTCTTTTTTAAAAATGTCTAACAGAGAATAATTAACTGACAACTATTTAGAACTCCTTTCTCTAACCTATATTTTACTTTTCCCTCTATAATATTGGTGCGATAAAACCCCCAATTAAGATTTACCAAAAAATTCAAATCTCAAAACCAGCAAGCTGTCAAATCTTCTTTGTATCTTCTTTTGTCCTCAGGGTTTCTGTTTCACAATTTATTGATAGATAAAGGTACCTTTTAAGAGAGCTATTCTGTGGGCTGTCTGCATATGTTAGTGGCTTGGCAATTCTCCTCCACCTGTTCAATTTGTTTAATATTTATACCCCAAAGCATTGCATCATTTCATTGGTTTTAATATTATAAAAATACCAAATTCAAATTTGATTGGAGTTTAGTATCTTGGGGCATAATTTAAACTGTTTGGCCAAATTTGAATTTGTTTTTGTCTCAGAGCAACCCAGGTACAGCTAGCTGCTGGACCATATGTTACATTGTAAGTTTTCCAGGACTGTGTGCCTCTCTAAGTCCTTGCTAACTTTCAACTCTCTTAAAAGGTATAGTATCTCTCTACACCTTCATAACACCTTTTGGCAGTGTGGTGCTCCCTCAGCGCTGGACCCTCCAGCAGTGCGGCCCTCCCTCAGCGCTGACCCTCCGACAGTGTGGCACTCCCTCAGCGCTGACCCTCCGACAGTGCGGCCCTCCCTCAGCGCCGACCCTCCGACAGTGCGGCCCTCCCTCAGCGCTGACCCTCCGACAGTGCGGCCCTCCCTCAGCGCTGCACTCAATTAGCAGCCTAGATTTTTCATCTCTAGTCTGGGAACGAGTTTTAAAACTGTCAGCTTTGACTCGCGAGTCTCCATGTAATTGATTCACAGTTTACAAAATGATTTCTTCAGAAACATACAACTCTTGTTCACATGATATCATTGTTAAATTTAGTACTGACTTGAGCTTTGATTTTTTTTTTCCCCCAGTTAATACCATGGACGTTAACATGCGTACTTATTGGATTCAGTGTGTGGGATTTAGTTGTCACAATCCCAGTTTGTGTAGCGTACTACAAGCATGTGAGTCAGTCTGCCTTCTGCAAAGCACAGTTAGCATTTCATGATTAGGGCAGGAATGTGCATTCATAAACAAGAAACAGTTCTCAAATTACAACTTTCTTAGTTTATTGACAGGATTAATAATCCAGGGTAACAGTAGGGTTATGTTAATGAACTAACAATCCAAGGTATGGCAGTGTAGAGTTGTTACTTGGTTAATAATCCAGAGTACAGTATTGTAGGGTTGTGTTGAATTAGGTTAGATTCCCTACAGATTAGATTCCCGACAGTGTGGAAACAGGCCCTTTGGCCCAACAGGTCCACACTGACCCACCAAAAAGTAACCCACCCAGACCCATTCCCTGACTAATGTACCTAACACTACGGGCAATTTAGCATGGCCAATTCACCTAACCTGCACATCTTTGAATTGTGGGAGGAAACCAGAGCACCTGGAGGAAACCCACGCAGACACGGGGAGAATGTGCAAATTCCACACAGTCTCCCAAGGCAAGAATTTAACCCGGGTCCATGGTGCTGTGAGGCAGCAGTGCTAACCCACTGAACCACCATGCTACCCATTATTGGATTAATAATCCAGGGTGCAGCAGTGTAAAGTTGTGTTACTGGGATAATAATCCAGGGTACAGTAGTGTAGGGTTATGTTACTGGGTTAATAATCGTGTGTACAACAGTACAGTGCAGTACAGGCCCTTTGGCCCTCGATGTTGCGCCAACCTGTGATACTAATCTGAAGCCCATCTGACATATACCAGCATCATCCATTGACCAATTAAATGCCCTTGGTGAGTCTACTCCTGTTGCAGGCCGCAAGTTCCACACCTTTAATACTGAGTTAAGAACCTACCTCTGTCCTTTATCTATCACCCGTCAATTTAAAGCTATGTCCCCTTATGCTAACCATCACCATCCGAGAAAAAAGCCTCTCACTGTCCACCCTATCCAATCCTCTGATCATCATGTATGTCTCTATTAAATCACCTCTCAACTTCCTTTTCTGTAACGAAAATAGCCTCAAGTCCCACAGCCTTTCCTCATAAAACCTCCATACCAGGCAACATCCTGGTAAATCTCTACTGCTCCCTTTCCAGTGCTTCCACATTCTTCCTATAATGTGGCAACCAGAACTGTACACTATACCCCAAGTGCAGTCACACCAGAGTTTTGTACAGCTGCAGCATGACCTCATGGCTCCGAAACTCAAGCCCTCTCCCGATAAACGCTAACACCGTATGCCTTCTTAACAATCCTAACAACCTGGGTGGCAACTTTCAGAGATACATGTACATGGACACAGAGATTTCTCTGTTCATTCACACTGCCACCAATCTTACCATTAGCCCAGCTGTCTGTATTCCTGTTACTCCTTCTGAAGTGAATCAGCCCACACTTTTCTGCATTAAACTCCATTTGCAACCTCTCAGTCCAGCTCTGCAGCTTATCTATGACCCTCTGTAATGTGCAACATCATTCTACACTGTCCACAGCTCCTTAGTGTCATTGGCAAATTTACTAACGCATCCTTCTATGCCCTCATTCAGGTCATTTATAAAAATGACAAACAGCAGTTGCCCCAAAGCCGATCCTTGCGGTACACCACCAGTAACTGAGCTCCAGGATGGATATTTCCCATCAACCACCACCCTCTGTCTTCTTTCAGCTAGTCACTGTCTGATCCTAAACGCTAAAACACCCTCAACTCCATGCTTTTGTATTTTCTACAATAGTCTACTGTGGGGAACTTTATCAAACGCTTTACTGAAATCCATTTGTCACACCTCAGCCATTTTACCCTCATCCACTGGTTCTCAAAGAACTCAAGGTTTGAGAGGCATGACCTACCCTTCACAAAAACTGTGTTGACTATCACTTTTCAAATGATTCCTTTCTAAATGAATATAAATCCTATGTCTTATCATCCTTTTCAACACTTTACCCACAACTGAAGTGAGGCTGACTGGTCTATAATCACCAGGGTTGTGTTTATGCCTCTTCTTAAACAAGGGAACAACATTTGCTATCCTCCAGTCTTCTGGCACTATTCCTGTAGACAATGTTGACATAACCCTTGGATAAATCCCATCCAGCCCAGGGGACTTCCCTATTTCACATTTTCCAGAATTGCTAACACCACCTCCTCATGATCCTCAATCTAGTCTAATAGCTTATATCTCAAAATTCTCCTCGACAACATTGTCTTTTTCCTATGTGAATACCATCTAGGGTTATGTTACTGGGTGTGGGAGAAGGGAAAACCATTTTGCTTACAGACCACTTACTACAGAAACCATGTGTGTCCCTAGCTAAAAGAGGGCCTACCCACAATGCCATTGATGCCTCAAATTAGCTACAAACTAACAGTAAATGAGCCATTAGCTCATCAGAGGAACATGTTATCGAAACAGCCTGCTAATGGGATTCCCTAACTCACAATGACACTGCACCTCCAGAAGCCCCGAAGACACACTCTGCCTCCCCAGAAATCCAGCCAATACTATGCCCCCGGCAGACTAGATGTCACCAAGATACTCCATATGGATGCCCACAGCCCCATAGGACTATTGTGGACAGGATACTCCCGATTACTCCTGAATTTGCCGTGCTAAATTGCCCATAGTGTTAGGTGCATTAGTCAGAGGGAAATGGGTCTGGGTGGGTTACTCTTTAGAGGGTTGGTGTGGACTTGTGGGCTGAAGGGCCTGTTTCCACACCGTAGGGAATCTAATCTAATCTAAAAGAAAACTCTGCGCCTGTGCTTCTGGGGAGAGGCTGAGTGACCATTCTGTATGCATGCAGTCAATTTCTATTCCCACAATATTGTGAAATAAACCAGTGTACATCGATCCTAAGATCCAGGTACAAGCTTTATTCATAATTGGACAATTCTCCAACACTGGATTAATAATTAATGCAGTAGTGTAGAGTTATGTTACTGGGTTAATAATCCAAGGGTGCAGCAGTGTAAGGCTATGATACTGGGTTAATAATCTAGGGTACAGTAGAGTAGGGTTATGTTACTGGGTTAATAATCCAAGGGTGCAGCAGTGTAAGGCTATGATACTGGGTTAATAACCGAGGGTACAGTAGAGTAGGGTTATGTTACTGGGTTAATAACCGAGGGGACAGCAGTGTGGGGTTACATTACTGGGTTAATAACCCAGGGTACAGCAGTGTGGGGTTATGTTACTGGGTTAATAATCCAGGGGACAGCAGTGTGGGGTTATATTACTGGGTTAATAACCCAGGGGAGAGCAGTGTGGGGTTATGTTACTGGGTTAATAATCCAGGGGACAGCAGTGTGGGGTTATGTTACTGGGGTAATAACCCAGGGGACAGCAGTGTGGGGTTATGTTACTGGGTTAATAACCCAGGATACAGCAGTGTGGGGCTATGTTACTGGGTTAATAACCCAGGGGACAGCAGTGTGGGGTTATGTTACTGTGTTAATAACCCAGGGGACAGCAGTGTGGGGTTATGTTACTGGGGTAATAACCCAGGGGACAGCAGTGTGGGGTTATGTTACTGGGTTAATAATCCAGGGGACAGCAGTGTAGGGTTATACTGCGTTAAAAATCCAGGGTACAGTAGTGCTGGGTTATGTTACTGGGTTAATAATTGAGGGTGCAGTAGTGTAGGGTTGTGTTACTGGTTAATAATCCAGGGTGCAGCTCTGCAGGGTTATGCTGCTGGGTTAATAATCCAGGTTACAGCAGGATAGGGTTATGTTAATGAACTAAAAATCTAGGGTACAGCAGTGTAAGGTGGTTGTTATGTGTGTAGCTCGAGGTGCTGTCCGTTTGAGAGCTGGACATAGTGACCCAGTTGTGGGCCTGTGAACGTCATCAATAAAGCGTGCCTGTTCAGATTTCCCATTCATCTTCCTGCTTCCAAAGGAAGCTCCAACATTACAACTGGTGATGAGAATGGAATTCAGCCCATGAACCATGTGTCCAGAGGAGATGTCAATCTGAACTTCAGAAAAGTCATAAAGAAGTACGGTTGAGGAAAGCGAAAGAACTCTGGGCCGTAGTGGATGCCAGGAAAGGAAGTGCTTACTCAGGAGGTGGGGCTGATAGCAGCAGTTGGTCCAACGGCTGAAGAAGAGAATACATACCCAGGAACTACTGAAGTCATCAAGCTGTGAGTGGAGTCAGAGAGGAACGATATGCTAACACAGCCAGTGAGCTAGTGGCTGATGCCAGATTATCCAGTACAGAGACTCTGGCTGCAAACAGTTACTAAACCTGAGTGTCATGAAAACAAAATGGTGGGTCAGTTTGTGGAGATGGGACCATTTGAAGGGTCAGAAGATGGGACTTCATACCCAGAGCGCTTTAGTTTGTTATTAAAGGCATAGTTGCTGAGAACATCATGGTACCAGTTTTTAAGTACTATTGGGAGCAAGACGTTTGCAATTCTAGAGAGTCTGGTACAATGAGAGAACCTTGCGGATAAGACATTCCAAGAGCTATGCCAGATCTTTGGAAATTATTACGCACCCAAGCCATTGATAATTGCAGGACATTGCCGTTTTTTTACACACAGGTACAGCACAAAGGAGAATCCATCACCAAACTTGAGGTTGGTTTAGAGGTTAGTGGAACGTTGTGAATTTGGAAAGTTTTTCTAAGTTGACCTGTGGGACCATTTGGTTTGTGGCCTCTGACATGAAGCCATCCAACAGAAACTATTACAAAGGAGAGACCTGGATTTAAAGGCAGCTCAATGGAGCAACCCAATCGGCTGATGATACTCAGTGTGTCAAGTAGTGGAAACTTGGCAGAGTGCCGGTCCAACCATAGAATGCTGCCGATGTGGTAAGAATAGCCACATGGAGTCAACAGTTGGACTGAGAGTGCAGTGCCGCAGGTGTAAGCGACTGGGTCATACTGCCTGAAAGTGCCAGGTAGGACCCAAATGAAGGAAGGGGAGTCAGAAAGAAACAATCCTGAGGACAAGGCATAAGGTTCATGCCGTCAGCCAGGGAGTAAACTGGGAGTCACCTGGATATGTGGGAGAAGGAGAAAGCCCAGAGTCAGGAGAGTTTCGGTTAAACATCCTGTTGGTTCGGGGTGAAACTGAGCATGTCTGGGTTCTTCCCAAAAGTAGAAGGGAAGACAGTAAAACTGGAAATGGATATGGCTGCAGCAGGGTCCCAAATGTGTCAATGGGGATGAGGTAAGGGCACTATCATTGAAGCCTACCAAGGTTATACTGTGGACATACACGGATGAAGTGATGCCACTCAGGAGCTATGTACTTCTCTGACAGCCTGCATATGACCACTTTATGTAAATTAAGATGGAATTGTGGCGCAGTTAGTAGGCTGGGTGATTCAAACATCAGTTTGCAAAAGATCCTGGACAAGTACAAACGTGTCTTCGAAGGAATCTTGTGGGAAGCAAAAGGAGTTGAAATTAAATTACAGCTGAAACAGAGGCTTGTCCTGGGAGTCTGAAGGTGGGTCCGGTACAGTACGCCATCTGCCGAAAGTGGAGATTGACCAGCTGTTCTACCTCTATGTGGGACCATTGGACCCATCAGTGAATGGGCCACTTCCAAAAATAAAAATGCTGGCTCAGTGAGGATTTGTTATGACTTTAAGGTCACCGTTAACCCCACCCCAGAATGCAGACCTAATACCCTTCCACTCTCAGAAAACTTATTCAGTGGATTGACAGAGGAAAGGCATTTTCAAAACTGGGTCTGTTGCAGGCCTACCTACAAATGGAGGTCACAGAGTCTCAGCCACCCCTGAGCATAATGACACATGCGACTTCTCCATTAGGAGGAGTCTAGTGTTATCTGGGTGATATTTGGATTACTGGCTTTGAAAAACTTAGGAACTCTAAATAGATTGCAGGAGCACAGCCTACAAGTGAAAAGGGAGAAACGCTAGTTTTTTTTCTCATAAAAGACTCGGGCCATGGAATCGATGGCGAGGGACTACACAAGGTGCCCAGGAAGATGGAGGCTGTCATGAAGGCACCTTGATCATAGAAATGATCTCAACTGCAATCATTCTTGAGACTTGGAAATGATTATGGCGAGTTCATGTCTGATCTGGCAACTGTGCTAAAACCTGTATCGGTTTCTGGGAAAAGGGTGGTCATAGAAATGGACCCGGGAACGTGAGGAGACTTACTCAGAAGTGAAGCAAGCCTTAAAAAGGTCAGACGTGTTCACACATTTCAACTGCGTGTGACACCTCGCCTTCTGGGGTTGGTCCTGTACTGTGAATAGATGATTAGATTACTTACAGTGTGGAAACAGGCCCTTCGGCCAAACAAGTCCACACCAACCCTCGGAAGAGCACCCCACCCAGACCCATTCCCCTACATTTACCCCTTCGCCTAACACTATGGGGCAATTTAGCATGGCCAATTCACCTGACCTGCATATCTTTGGACTGTGGGAGGAAACCGGAGCACCCGGAGGAAACCCACGCAGACAGGGGGAGAATGTGAAAACTCCACACAGACAGTCACCCGAGGCAGGAATTGAACCCGGCTCTCTGACGCTGTGAGGCAACAGTGCTAACCACTGTGCCACCTCTTAACTGAATGGAGAGGAAAGGCTCATTGTGTTTGCATTGAGGTCATTGACTAGACAGGGGAGAATTATGCTGAAGTTGAGAAAGAATGATTGAGCACCATGTTCAGTGTTGAGAAGTTTACCCATTTCCTTTTCAGCAGGTACTTGGAGTCACTGACCAACCACCGACATGTAGCCTCCATTTACAGCCCGTGTACAGGGATCCTGTTAATGGCAGCAGCACGCCTGCATAGTTGGCCACTGGCTCTGTCAGCTTACTCCATCTGAAATCGGGCACCGGCAGGTGGAGGAGCATCGTGATGCAGATAACCCTGTCAGGGCTGCCTATACCAGGGAATGAAGATGTTCCCGACTGGAAGTTAGAAATAATGACCTTTTCCTATAGTGACAAGATGTTGGTCTCAGTGAATCAGGTGTGAGCCCTACTAAGAAGTGACCTGGTTTTGAGCTGAGAGAGGTGGACCAGCTGTGGAAACAGCCCAAAATTACACCATGACTTGTCTAGGAGGTAGGAGGTGGGAGGTGTCCATATCAGGCAGGTGTTTAATGGGGGAGGGTGAAAGGTGCTGGAACAAATGCACCAAGGGCACCACAGCACAGTGCGAATGAAGGAGATAGCTAGGGGCGACTTTTGGTAACCAAATGTGGACTTCCAGATTGAGAAGAAAGTGGAATTTCTGTGTATTAATAAAGGCACTGCTGTTATTACCCCTTCATCCATGGGAATGGTCTCAAATAAATTCCTCCACAGCTACAGGAACATACCACACAGAACAACCTAGTGCTTGCTGGTATACTTCATGTTCAACAGCCAGCTGAGAACCAGACTTGACTTATTGCAGCTGGAAGAGACCAATGAGGTGGTAGAGTGAAATCAAGCAGTACAGATGGCCAGAGGAGGGGGAACCTCCAGGTTAAAGCTATTCCAAACAGGAGAGATCATGTTGGCCCAGAATTATACATCTGGGGAAAGAAGGATCCCAGCTATATCTCCAACAGGCTGTTGTCATATTTGGTAAAGACTAGGGATGAAGTGCTCTGGAAGGATCAGCTGGTCCTTGCACCGTACCAATGCAGGGGAATTCTCTGACAACACTGAGCCAGCTCAGTGTCAACTGAGCTCTCTATCTCCGGGCCAGGGCTGGCCATACCCACAGAGAGGAGACAGCAACAGGAGCTGCTGGAAGCAAACCCTGGAAAAGGTTCCTGAGATGAAGAGACAGTCTTTTAGGAACTGCCAATTCCCTGAGTATTGTAGGGGTCATGTCACTGGACTGATAATCCAGAGCACAGGGTTGGAGGAACAATTGGATTCCTCAGAACACTCGACCCAAAACGTTAACTCTATTTCTCTCCACAGATGCTGCCAGACCTGCTGAGCTTTTCAAGCAAGTTCTGTTTTTGTTTCTGATTTACGACAGTGGGTTTTTTTTTGGTTTTTATACAGTATTGTAAACTAATCTATGGTGCTTTACTGGATGGGTTATTACTGGGCTGATAATGCAGACTAGATTAATATTCAGTCATGTAAGCAGACTAATAATGTTAGTACATTACTGTTTTACTGTGTATTCTTGTGCTCCTGCTTCTGTGACAGCTGACATGTGTCTGTCTTGTTTGTTTACAGCACCCCAGAGTGAGGAGATACCACCATACCCATTAGCAGCCGCAGTAAGGAGAGGTTCACTTTCATCGTGCTGAGCAGCCTGGCCTGCTGTTCTGGGGGTAATTGGGAGAGGAAGAGAATTGATACATAACGCCCTCGTTCCTGATGTGCCTTTAGGGCAGTAGTAAACACTTCGACGTTGGCCTTGTTCATTTTCTATACCCCTGCTCAGAAATCTTTCCAATCATTTCATCGCTGTTGAACAATAGGTGATGTTACACAGCCCTAGTCTCTGCACAGAATTATGTTGGCAGTGTGAGATGGCAGTGCATAAGTGTAATCACCATCCCTCTTGTTTCTTGCTCAAATGCTCGATGTGGTTTGCATCCTCTTGGCCGCAGTACATTGATATCATCCCTCATTCTGTCCCTCCATGCTTGCTTACAGCTCTGCCCTGGATCTCACTTCCTGCTTTCCTCTACCCTGGAATGTCAGTTCACCCTGCTGGGTCACCTTGAGCTGGTGAGGGTGATGTGATTGGGAGCTCAAGACAGTTTGTTCCACATCATGCTTAGGAATTCATTTCTGGTATTCACTGTCTTTTCGTTTCTTATGCCACCCCCCCCCCCCCCCCCCCTTCACCACCTTGATGTCTATGTCTCTGTCACTCACTCTGCCTTTTCTATCCACCACCCACCTCCATCTCCCTCTTTGCCTTTGTATCTGCCGTGATGTCTCATTCTCTCTGTGCCACTCTTCAAAAGAAAAACATCCACACTGTGTAATCGGACAGATTTCACCTTCAGTGTGAGGCTGCACTGCTGGCACTGCAGGCCCATTGACTCTTAAATAACCACTGCCCAGCACAAAGCATCCAATATTCTCCCAGACCTTTTCAATTGGGACAAGATTAGCCCAAAAACAGTGACTGCCACAATCTAACATCCAAGCAGCAGTGGGCAGGATGTGGGTGAGGAATGTCCAGTTGGCAGAGGGGAGACTGCATACTCAACCCAGTTAGAGAGGTTGGGACTGTGCAGTGACCTCAGTCAGACCAGTGGCAGGGGGAAGAGAACTAAGAAGATAATGCTCCTGCCTCAGAACCTTCCACCCAACTGGGGAGCCCTGAAGAAGTATAGAAGCCTCAACCCCTTGTCTAGGTACCTAGTGTGTGGGGAAAACAAACATTTCAAACACAACCTCTGAACTCATTCAACACAGGGTCAACTAAGTCACGTTTTTCAAAACTGTTATTTGACAAATTAAGCTAGCTCCAACCTCAGTCTCTTGTCAAAGTTGCTTTGAGAGATATAGACAATAAATATAAGTTACAGATTGTTTAAATAGTTCAGACCATGGAAAGCATTGTCATAAGTAAAACTGTTCAATATGCTCTCCAACTGAACAATTTGTCGAGTTTTTTTAAAAATTAAACAGAACAAAACAGAACAGGGATTAAAGATTTAACCCCAACACATCAGACGAGCCCCCAGAGACTGCTTGTAAATTCAGATCTATTTCTTGGAACCACCCTGTAAAGTTTGACACATGCCCTAGGGACTCCTCTGTAACTACAGACAGACTCACTCGGGACCCCTGTAAATACAGAAACACTGACTGAGGCTTCGGTGTAATTACAGACTCATGGGAGCTACCAGTAAAAACACTCACACTCATTGGGAACACCCTATAGATGAGGGCACACGCACTAGGAGGTCTACACATTAGAGTTAGATTTTGTTAAGTATAATGAGAAGTGTACTATGACGTCATCTTATGTACAAAATCTTTATTTTTGTATTTCTATAACTAAGAAGTTCAGCACTTGTGTTCTTAGCCATCCCTTGCCATTGTCTCTGACCACCGCCATGCTTAACCACTTCATTACTATCCAGATTTGCGGTGGCCCCAGCAGTTATCATGTTCTCTCCATGGCCTCCAAAAGCTACATGAGAAACACAAAAACTAAAAGAACACTGAGAAAAGAAGGAAAGTGGGCGGAATGGATGAAATCCAGGCTCAAAAGTTTGGCCTGTCACTGTTTACTCCAATGTAATCGTCTTAACTGATGTACTCACTAGATTCTGTAAATACAGATGCAGTCACAGAACACCCTGTAAATTCAGACATATTCTCTGGGACTTCTCTATATCTTGTGAAGGATATTGAAATAAACCATGTTCATTGGCTCTCCTTTGTCTAACTTGTTCGTTACTTCTTCTAGGAATCCTAACAGATTTATCAGGCATGACTTACCCTTGACGAAGCCGTGCTGACTCAGCCATATTTTAACATGTGCTTCCAAATACTCCACAATCTCATCCTTAATAATGGATTCTCAAATCTTACCAACAACTGAGGTCAGGCTAACAGGCCTATAGATGCCTATCTTCTTACTTCCTCCCTCCCTTCTTAAACAGGGGTGTTACATGATCCATTATCCTACTGGATTCCAGTGATTCCAAAAAGATCACCACCAATGCTTCTACAATCTCTTCAGCTATTTCCTTCAGAACCTTGGGGTGTGGTTCACCAGTCTGCATGATATATCCACAGCACTCATCTCTGCCCCTGAGTCCCTTGGAAGTTCCGGTATGCTGCTGCTGCTGCTGTCTTTCACTGTGAAAACTGATATAAGGTACCTATTCAGTTCCTCTGCCATTTATTTAATCCCCATTACTACTCCAGCCTCATTTTCCTGTGGCCCAATGTCCACTCACTCCTGTCATCTTTAGATATCTAAAAAAAAACCTCCTGCCATCTCACAATCTAGTCTACTACATTTGCTGCTCACAATGTAGTCTCCTCTACAATGCGCAAAGAAAGCATAGACTGGATGACCGCTTCACAGAACACTTGTGTTCTACCACAAAAAAGACCCTGAACTTCTAGTTGCCTGCCACCTCAACACACCACCCTGTTCCTAGTCAAAATATCTCTTAAGCTTGCTGCAGTTCTCCAGCAAAGCTCAGCACAAACTGGAAGAACACCACCTCATCTTTCAGTTGGGGACCCTGCAACCCTCCGGACTCAATATTGAGTTCAATAACTTTACAGCTTGAGCTCTCCTGCAACCTTACCCCTATAACACATACCAGGCCTTGTTATCACATAATCTGCTATTACACACTACCTTTTGTTAGCCACTGACAGCCTCCCTTAACACCTATTCACCCTCCTGGACAGATTGTTATCCAAGGAGCAGGAGAGCCAACATTTCGAGCATAAGCCCTTCATCAGCAATGACATCAGAAACGTCAACCCTCCTGCTCCTCAGATGTTGTCTGACCTGCTGTGCTTTTCCAGCAGCATACTTTTTGACTCTGATCTCCAGCATCTTCAGTCCTCACTTTCTCCTAGATTGTTACTCACTCCTTTGTCTGTCTAACTCTTCTTCTGTCTCTTTGGGCTCTATCCCCACCTATCGTTTACTCCTTACTGCCTCACCCCCACCCTATCTTCTGCATATAAACAGACTTATTCCTGGCTACCATCAATTCTGAGGAAGGGTCACTCAAACAAAACGTTAACTCTGATTTCTCTCCACAAATGCTGCCAGATTTGCTGAGATTTTCCAGCAATTTCTGTTTTGTCTCCAACACTTAATACTAGGCAGGTCATGAACCTTCTTTGGGTTAAAGGTCAGAGATCTGTTTAGTGCTAAGGCCAAAGAAGCTGAGAGGCAGAGGCATGGGATACGAATATATATGTTTTAAGACAACAGGATGGCATTGATGGTTGCATTCTGAATACTGTAGATGCTTAATGACAGTGGATCTATCACATGTCTGGTAGAAAGGCATGTATTAGTGCAAATTGTTTGTATTAAGGTATTGCAAAAGGTTAGGGTGTACTGTGAGGCTGAAGGAGTGTATTAGAGGAATTCAAGCTGCTGGAGAGGTCTATCCAAGAAACTTCTTATTGACCAAAAGCAACTCCTCAATGCCATCCTCTCTTCGCGCCATTTTGATAAGGTCCGGGCATTTCTCCCCCCTCAACGACCTCGCGCCATTTTGATAAGGTCCAGGCATTCCCCAACGTAAGACGCCATTTTGATAAGGTCACAGCGCTCCAAGCCCGCGCCATTTTGATGAAGGTGTGGTGCACGACCGCGCCGGCAGCACCTCCCCCCGCCCCCAGCCACCGTCCCCCTCGACCCCTCCAAAAACCCCGCTTGTGCGCACGCGCAGCGTCGACTGGCGGCTGCGGAGGCGAGGCCCGCCGTTTTTGAAATTCGAATTCCTCTCTCTCGAGCGCGCTCCAACCGTCGCTGCGGCCCCACCCATTGTCCCAGGGTGAGGTTTGGACACGTGGGTGGGAGGGGCGGGGTTTGTGGATGGGGAGATAGTGGGCAGGTAAAGGGAAGGCAGGTGGACCTCTGACCCCTGCCCCTTCGTAGATGTCAATTGACCGCATGGACGGGTGGGTTGGATAGGTGGGTTGGGGATGGGTGGGTTGGAGATGGGTGGGTTGGGGATGGGTGGGTTGGATGGGAGGGTTGGAGATGGGTGGGTTGGGGATGGGTGGGTTGGGGACGGGTTGGATGGGAGGGTTGGAGATGGGTGGGTTGGGGATGGGTGGGTTGGGGACGGGTTGGATGGGTGGGTTGGATGGGTGGGTTGGGGACGGGTGGGTTGGGGACGGGTGGGTTGGAGACGGGTGGGTTGGGGACGGGTGGGTTGGGGACGGGTGGGTTGGAGACGGGTGGGTTGGGGACGGGTGGGTTGGAGACAGGTGGGTTGGATGGATGGGTTGGGGATGGGTGGGTTGGGGACGGGTGGGTTGGAGACGGGTGGGTTGGGGATGGGTGGTTGGGGATGGGTGGGTTGGGGACGGGTGGGTTGGACGGGTGGTTGGGGACGGGTGGGTTGGACGGGTGGGTTTGGGATGGGTGGTTGGGGACGGGTGGGTTGGGGACGGGTGGATTGGATGGGTGGGTTGGACGGGTGGTTGGGGATGGGTGGGTTGGGGACGGGTGGGTTGGACGGGTGGTTGGGGACGGGTGGGTTGGACGGGTGGGTTTGGGATGGGTGGTTGGGGACGGGTGGGTTGGGGACGGGTGGATTGGATGGGTGGGTTGGATGGGTGGTTGGGGATGGGTGGGTTGGGGACGGGTGGGTTGGAGATGGGTGGGTTGGGGACGGGTGGGTTGGGGACGGGTGGATTGGATGGGTGGGTTGGACGGGTGGTTGGGGATGGGTGGGTTGGGGACGGGTGGGTTGGGGACGGGTGGGTTGGGGACGGGTGGGTTGGACGGGTGGTTGGGGATGGGTGGATTGGATGGGTGGGTTGGAGATGGGTGGGTTGGGGACGGGTGGGTTGGATGGGTGGTTGGGGACGGGTGGGTTGGGGACGGGTGGATTGGATGGGTGGTTGGGGACGGGTGGGTTGGGGACGGGTGGATTGGATGGGTGGGTTGGGGATGGGTGGGTTGGACGGGTGGTTGGGGATGGGTGGATTGGATGGGTGGGTTGGGGATGGGTGGGTTGGGGACGTGTGGGTTGGGGATGGGTGGGTTGGATGGGTGGGTTGGGGATGGGTGGGTTGGGGACGTGTGGGTTGGGGATGGGTGGGTTGGGGATGGGTGGAAGCGAGTCCAGGGGTGGAAACGAGTCACACGTCACCCCCCCATTAGGGGGTTTCAGCCACCACCCCGTCCCACCCTGTGATCAAAATCCCCCTGCACCCCTCTTTCCCTCTCTGGTACCCGCTGAGAGGTCGAGGGTGATGCTGAAGGTAGCTTACGTCAACGCAATGTCACAGCGGACACTCTCTCCTAGATCCGCACCCACTCCCCACCCCCCAACCCAACCCAACCCAACCCAACCCAACCCAACCCAACCCAACCCAACCCAACCCAACTCAACTCACCATTAAGTGTATAAGTCCTGCTAAGAGAGGGTAAGGTCCTAGGGAGTGTTGCTGAACAAAGAGACCTTGGAGTGCAGGTTCATAGCTCCTTGAAAGTGGAGTCGCAGGTAGATAGGATAGTGAAGGCAGCATTTGGTATGCTTTCCTTTATTGGCCAGAGTATGGAGTACAGGAGTTGGAAGGTCATGTTGTGGACGTACAGGACATTGGTTAGGCCACTGTTGGAATATTGTGTGCAATTCTGGTCTCCTTCCTATCGGAAAGATGTTGTGAAACTTGAAAGGGTTCAGAAAAGATTTACAGAAAGGATGTTGCCAGGGTTGGAGGATCCGAGCTACAGGGAGAGGCTTAACAGGCTGGGGCTGTTTCCCCTGGAGCGTCGGAGGCTGAGGGGTGACCTTATGATTTTATAAACCTCCATGAGGGGCATGGATAGGGTAAATAGACAAAGTCTTTTCCCTGGGGTGGGGGAGTCCAGAACTAGAGGGGCATAGGTTTAGGGTGAGAGGGTAAAGATATAAAAGAGACCTAAGGGGTAACTTTTTCACACAGAGGGTGGTACATGTTTGGAATGAGCTGTCAGAGGAAGTGGTGGAAGCTGGTACAATTACAACATTGAAAAGGCATCTGGATGGGTACATGAATAGGAAGGGTTTGGAGGGATATGGACTGGGTGCTGGTAGGTGGGACTAGATTGGGTTGGGATATCTGGTCAGCATGGACGGGTTGGACCGAAGGGTCTGTTTCCATGCTGTACATCTCTGTCACTCTCACACTTAGCCACAGTGGAAGGGAGTCATAATGATCCCCACCCAAGAGGCCAACGAGGTCAAAGTGTGACAAACCGCTCCCTCACTACCCCAACCCTTGACCCCAAACTGCCACTGTCTTGAGGTCATGGGCATTAACCAATCAACCCGACTACCTCCAGTCTACCCCTCACCCATTGCAAAGTTGTCAAGTATGAATGTATTTACCCCCAACCCCCTTCCCTTCAGAGGACAACAGGTCCAATTTTGGCACCTCACCTTTCACTGCCCCCAACCAGGTTCAAATCACAGACCATGGTGAGGACTGCATTTGATCAGCCTGTATTATTGGAAGCCATTTTGTTTGCCCCAATCTCTCCTACTTTGGTTGGAGTTCATTTATTTCTATCAAAGAGGTCTAACAGGCCAAAACATGATAGCTTTTTCCTTCACTGTCATCAACTCCCAAGCCAACTGGCAAAACTTCTGGTTGCAGATAACCATCAAAGGCCCTTGTTGGTCAATCAGACACCTTAGCAGCCATTTTGACAGTGGTCCTCAGGACTACCAGAGTCAACATCTTCTGCGTAGGTCAGCAGGTTTACAGGTTCCTGAGTAAAGGAATGCAAGGATCGCTTGTGGAAAAAAAAGATTTGGGAATACAAAGCTAAAGCAAGAAGATTGGAAGAAGGATGGACAGAAAAAAGAAGATAAAGAAAATTGGAGAGAAGACATCACTGAGGATGGAAGGATCAGGAGGAGAAATTAAGCAGGGAAAGAAGGAAGCAGAGAAGGATGAGAGGAGTAGGAAAACAAGTCCTAGGGACATAGAGCAACATAGCACAGAACAGGCTCTTCAGCCCTCAATGTTGCCCCGAAATAATCTAAGTCCATCACCCTGCACGGTCCCATTATCATTCATGTGTTTATCCAAGGATTGTTTAAATCTCCCTAACGTGGCTGAGTTAACTACATAGAGAGTGGCAAAGTGCCTGTCAGAGTAAAGAACCTGCCTCTGACATCTGTCTTAAACCTATCACTCCTCAACTTGCAGCTATGTCCCCTCGTACACACTGACGTCATCATCGAAGGAAAAAAACTCTCACTGTCCACTCTATCTAATCCTTTGATCATCTTGTATGTCTCTTTTAAATCCACTCTTGGGTCTGTTCTCATTGGGGAAAAGGCTAAGTCCCTCAGCCTTTCCTCATAGGACCTTCCCTCCAGACCAGGCAACATCCTGGTAAATCTCCTCTGCACCTTTTCCAATCCTTCCACATCCTACCTGTAATGGGGTGACCAGAACTGCACACAATATTCCAAGTGTGGCCACACTAGCATTTTGTACAGTTGCATCATGACATTACGGCTCTGGAATTCAATCGCTCCACCAATAAGGAGGAAGAAGGAGATGTGATAAGCGTTGGTGGGAAGACTGGTTGCTGATAGGCTGAAAGCATACCTTAGAAAAATCCATAATTTTTATTTTTCTGTTTTTTTCGCAGTAACAGCAGATGGAGCAGTTACCATCCAAAAAGTCGGTTAGCGTACGATCCCAGCCGTCGAAGACTCTGATCTATTTGGCCGAGAATCCGTTTGAGACCTTCATAGTTAACGAATTGCAAGCCCTTGGTGTAAGAAATGTGCATCTTAAGAAGTGTCTGTCCCCTTTTCAGGGTCTGTGCTGGTTTAATACCACAAAGAATATGTTTTTGTTGTATGAAAAAGGAAGGGGAGCAAGAGATAGTGGATGTCCCTCAGACTTCACTGGCCCTCCAATCACCCTCATTGCTCACCGACAGGATGTTTAATGCTGACTGCATGGAAATCATCGGCAACTTCTTGTGTCTTCAAAGTGCCGTGCGATGTTACGCTGAGTAACTGTCGATACAACTGTATATACTGGGTGGCATGTGGTGTAAGAATAGGAAGCAACCCATTCGGCCGGTTCTCCCACCTGTCCTCCCAGAACAGGAAGAGGCCATTCAGCCCCTTCTCCAGCCTGTCCCACAGGAACAGGAAGAGGCCATTGAGCCCCTTCCCCAGACTGTCCCACAGGAACAGGATGAGGGCCACTCAGCCCCTTCCCCAGACTGTCCCACAGGAACAGGAGGAGGGCCATTGAGCCCCTTCCCCAGCCTGTCCCACAGGAACAGGAGGGGGGCCATTCAGCCCCTTCCCCAGACTGTCCCACAGGAACAGGAGGAGGGCCATTCAGCCCCTTCCCAGACTGTCCCAGAGGAACAGGAGGAGGGCCATTGAGCCCCTTCCCCAGCCTGTCCCACAGGAACAGAAGGAGGTCGCTCAGCTCCTTCTCCAGCCTGTCCTTCAGGATTAGGTCCATTCAGCCCCTTCAAGATGTTCGATTCAGGGATGAATTATAAGACACCCTAATGGAGAGAGGCTCTGTTGAGGCTTTCAAAAGGATGACGATCTGGAACGCAAACATGAGTTGTTCTGTTTGGAAAAGACAGGGCCACTGACACTGAGTGAATTGCATCTTTGGACAGCAGATTCACTGGACTGAACGATTGCATTCTGGGATCGGAAGGTTCCAGCTTTTCCATGATGTTGTACAATCTGCTTGGAATGAAGCTTGACAGTTGAATCCTGTCTACTCCTGTCTTGGGAATGCATCTATCTGTCAGCAGTAATAATCATAAATACTGCAGTTCAGATAAGTGCAGTACTCCCCTTGACGATGATTTCCAACGGGAACATTCATCAAGCCTGTACTTAACCCTTTAAGCCAGAGGATCTTGAATTTGGAATACCATGACCATGTGGAATACAAAATCTGCACAAACTATTTCAGTGTCAGTACTGAGGGATTCTGCACTGTCGGAGGGTCAGTGCTGAGGGATTCTGCACTGTCGGAGGGTCAGTGCTGAGGGAGGGCCGCACTGTCGGAGGGTCAGTGCTGAGGGATTCTGCACTGTCGGAGGGTCAGTGCTGAGGGATTCTGCACTGTCGGAGGGTCAGTGCCGATGGAGTGCCGCACAGTCGGAGGGTCAGTGCCGAGGGAGGGCCGCACTGTCGGAGGGTCAGTGCTGAGGGAGGGCCGCGCTGAGGGAGGGCCGCACTGTCGGAGGGTCAGTGCTGAGGGAGGGCCGCACTGTCGGAGGGTCAGGGCTGAGGGAGGGCCGCACTGTCGGAGGGTCAGTGCTGAGGGAGTGCCGCACTGTCGGAGGGTCAGTGCTGAGGGAGGGCCGCACTGTCGGAGGGTCAGTGCTGAGGGAGTGCCGCACTGTCGGAGGGTCAGTGCTGAGGGAGGGCCGCACTGTCGGAGGGTCAGTGCTGAGGGAGTGCCGCACTGTCGGAGGGTCAGTGCTGAGGGAGGGCCGCACTGTCGGAGGGTCAGTGCTGAGGGAGTGCCGCACTGTCGGAGGGTCAGTGCTGAGGGAGGGCCGCACTGTCGGAGGGTCAGTGCTGAGGGAGGGCCGCACTGTCGGAGGGTCAGTGCTGAGGGAGGGCCGCACTGTCGGAGGGTCAGTGCTGAGGGAGTGCCGCACTGTCGGAGGGTCAGTGCTGAGGGAGGGCCGCACTGTCGGAGGGTCAGTACTGAGGGAGGGCCGCACTGTCGGATGAGCTTGTTGGAGATGGTACTTTCTGAATGAGATGTTAAAACCTAATTCTATTCAACAGTTGCAAACAACCGACTGCTTACACTTCAGCAGGACTGGAGGGTGGTATCCCATTTCTGGGGCAATATTCAGTCCTCAACCAACTGAATCAAAATAAAATCCCCTGGTTGTTATCACATGGCTGAGAGCTGGAGTTGGTTATGTTCAAATTAGCTCCTGTTGTGCTCACATTCAAACAGTGACTAAGCTTTGGATGTCTGAAAGATGGTCATAAACGCATTCCAGAATTCTGGAAAAGCTTCTTCCCCAGAGATTTGGAGAATATAGAGTCCATCATCGAGTGTAGTTGTGGGAATTGTGAATGTGTTTAAGGCTGCAGCTGGGTAACTGAGAAACTGAAAGGGACAGAAGTCTGTTTCAGAGGGAATTGAGATGAAGATTATGTGATGGAAACACAGGGATGGAGCAGATGGGCTGAACAGCCTCGTTCTCTGCTATAGATTCCGTATGACTGCAGGTGTATCAGTATTTCAGTGGCTGTGCAGTCTCTTGCTACATTCTGAGATATTACTGTACTGTGTGTAAAATGCAGTTCAGAAAGTCAGGTTTGTTTTCAAGCTGACGTAAGCTTACTTCTTCAATGCCTCACTTTCTCCCATCTCCAACCCACTGACTTTCACCTCTGACAAAGGTGTAAAATTCTGCACTCTCTTTGCAAAGGTGAGAGTGAGGAACTGCAGATGCTGGAGATCAGAGTCGAGAGTGGGGTGCCGGAAAAGCACAGCAGGTCCGGCAGCATCCGAGGAGCAGGAGAATCGAGGTTTCAGGCACAAGCCCTTCATCAGGAGCCATTCCAGATGAAGGGCTTATGGCCGAAATGTTGGTTTTCCTGCTCCTTGGATGCTGCCTGACCTGCTGTGCTTTTCCAGCACTCCACTCTCGACTCTGTTTGCAAACGCAGGCGATTGGGACTAGTTTTAGTTTGGTAAACTTGGTTGGTGTAGGTGCGTTGGGAGTGAAGCGTCTGTTTCGGTGCTGCATGCTCTATGTCTATGTCTTGGCTTCTCTCATTCTGGCCTCTCAGTATTCCTGTGCATTGAATTTCTCCACCATTGGTGGCCATGCCTTCAGCTCTGGAATTCACTCCCTAAACTTCCCCACCTCTCGCTTCCTGTAAGACACTCCTTAAAACCCTCGCTGTTTGACCAAGTCTTTAGTTCTCTGCCCCTAATAACTTGTTCTGTGGTGAGAGTGAGGAACCGCAGATGCTGGAGATCAGAGTCGAGAGTGTGGTTGCTGGAAAAGCACAGCAGGTCAGGCAGCATCCGAGGAGCAGGAGAATCGAGGTTTCAGACAAAAGCCCTCCATCAGGAACCTTGGCATGTGGCTCGGGTGTAAAATGACGTGTTTGACAATCAAATTTTGTCCGGCTTAAAGGTTTATTTTCGGAAGGCAAGTTGTTGTTGTTGTTGCTATCACCACCTCTGCTCTTCTGCCCAACTTACAGGCGACACAGATCGTGAGTGGAATGGTCCAGTTGACATTTGGCATCCCGTTGATTTACCCCTCGATATTCTCGGTGGCAGGATCTTTTGGAACAATGTGGTGGAGTGGAGCAATGGTCTGTCTTGCAAGAATTTGGATTTGCTGTACCTTTACGGTTTGGCAACTTTCTGTTCCCCGCCTCAGGCTCTTTACTCTGAACGGAGACTTGGTCTCCATGTAATCCCTCGGTCAGCCACCCTGAGGCTGCCCATTCCCCATACTGGATGAGCTTCAGACCTGTCTTCAACCAAGGGACCGATTTGCCTGTCCATGACAAACTTGCTTCAAATGCCCCATTTCCCACATTCAGACTCCTGACATTCTAAAAGCTCACCATTTTGGGGTTTCACACCTTGGATTTACCAGGACTCTCCTTGGGCAAACCTATTGGTGCCTGGGTCCTTCACTGTACACCAAACACGTCATGAGTATAATTCTCATCGTCATGCTCAGTTCCCTCCAATACCTGGAACCACCTCTCCTTCTAAACTTTGTAACATCCACCTCCAGCAACTTACACCCCCACCCTATCTCTGTAACCCCCTCCCGCCCCTACATCCCCTCCCTATCTCTGTAACCCCCTCCCGCCCCTACATCCCCTCCCTATCTCTGTAACCCCCCCTCCAGCCCCTACACCCCCTCCCTATCTCTGTAACCCCCTCCAGCCCCTACACCCCCTCCCTATCTCTGTAACCCCCTCCAGCCCCTACACCCCCTCCCTATCTCTGTAACCCCCTCCAGCCCCTACACCCCCTCCCTATCTCTGTAACCCCCTCCCTATCTCTGTAACCCCCTCCAGCCCCTACACCCCCTCCCTATCTCTGTAACCCCCTCCAGCCCCTACATCCCCTCCCTATCTCTGTAACCCCCTCCCGCCCCTACATCCCCTCCCTATCTCTGTAACCCCCCCTCCAGCCCCTACACCCCCTCCCTATCTCTGTAACCCCCTCCAGCCCCTACACCCCCTCCCTATCTCTGTAACCCCCTCCCACCCCTACACCCCCTCCCTATCTCTGTAACCCCCTCCAGCCCCTCACTGTACCCTTGTCCAGTCCCGACAAGTCTTCACTTGCATTGTCCCTGAAACCTTGGACTTTATTCCCGAACCCTGGCCAGCACACGTTTGTGTTTGTTTCTCTGTCTCTGTTGTGTCTGCCTTTCCTTTTCCTGTATGCTTCTTCTGTAAACCTCCCTGTCTCCCTCAGCCTATTGTTGCTGCTGCTGGTGTATCCTCCTGAGGCTGAGCCGAATGTTTTGGGCCTCGGTTGTGCGGAGCAGCTTTATTTGTGCTGTTCAGGCCCATATTTGCAAAGGGTCTTATTTTGAACTCTGTCTACCCAACTGCAAGCCTTGATTTACCCTTCCCGACAGTGCCATGTCTTCCCCAATGCTGCTCACTTTCAACGGACAGATGATATGTTCTTCCAAGAAAATTAATAGGAATAACAGTGGGTTGTAAATTTGCAGCTTAACATTGGAATTATCTGGTTTTTATGTTAATTGTAGTTACTATTACATAAGTTAATATGGACAGATTAGGTCAGTCCTGGTTATTGCAACTGACCAAAGGTGTGCCGCAGGGATCAGCAGTCAGTGAATCTGTGAGTAGTTTTCCTTTCAAACCATTTTTAAAGTCCTGAGCTCGGGTTTTCCCTTTACTTTGTCCAGGTCACAGTGTCATAAAGCACAAAAACATATCCTCTGGTCTAACTCGTGCACACTGACCAGATATCCTCAACTGACATGGTGCAGCATTTGGCCCATATCCCTCCAAACCCTTCCTATCCATATCCCCATCCAAATGCCTCTTAAATGTTGTCATTGTACCAGCCTCCACCACATCCTCTGGCAGCTCATTCCGTACACGTACCACCCTCTGGGTGAAAAGATTACCGCTTTTAAATCTCTCACCCTAAACCCATGCCCTCTAGTTCTGCACTCCCCGACCCCAGAGAAAAGACCTTGTCTATTTATTCTATCCATGCCCCTCATGATTTTATAAATCTCTATAATGTCACTCCTCAGCCTCCGACCTTCCAGGGAAGATATCCCCAGACTATTCAGCCTCTCTCTGTAGCTCAAACCCTCCAACCCTGGCAACATCCTTGTCAATGTTTTACGAACCCTTTCAAGTTTAACAACATCTTTCCTGTAGCAGGGAGACCGGAACTGGGTTGTGAAGGGTGTCTTGAAAGCGAGACGCATTTCCCCGACCTTACCCATTCCGCCTGTGCCACCACCAGCTGAACCCGTCACATCAAGTGCCAATCAAACACAGACATGGTTACCTAGCAGGGCTCCCGGCCAATCCGGTCCCGGGGACATGCAAGTCGTGTGTTGCACTCCACCAGCAAAACCCTCTCCCACCCTCTGCACCCAATTCCAACGCCAGTCCGCCCCAAGTCGAATGGTACCAGCCTCTCAGAAATTGGCAGCTGCTGTGCCATTGTGCAGTCCCAGAATGCTCCCTGCTGTGCAGCAGTGAAGGTCCACGGCATTGGGAAAGGGATGAAGGAGCGTGGAATTGGGAAAGGGGTGAGAGACCGTGGAATTGGGAAAGGGGTGAGAGACCGTGGAATTGGGAAAGAGATGAGGGAGCGTGGAATTTGGAAAGGAGTGAGAGACCGTGGAATTGGGAAAGGGGTGAGAGACCGTGGAATTGGGAAAGGGGTGAGGCAGCGTGGCACTGGGAAAGGGGTGAGAGACTGTGGAATTGTGAAAGGGGTGAGGGACGTGGAATTGGGAAAGGGGTGAGGGAGCGTGGAATTGGGAAAGGAGTGAGAGACCGTGGAATTGGGAAAGGGGTGAGGGAGCGTGGAATTTGGAAAGGAGTGAGAGACCGTGGAATTGGGAAAGGGGTGAGGCAGCGTGGCACTGGGAAAGGGGTGAGGCAGCGTGGCACTGGGAAAGGGGTGAGAGACCGTGGAATTGGGAAAGGGGTGAGGCAGCGTGGCACTGGGAAAGGGTGAGAGAGCGTGGAATTGGGAAAGGGGTGAGGGAGCGTGGAATTGGGAAAGGGGTGAGGGAGCGTGGAATTTGGAAAGGAGTGAGAGACCGTGGAATTGGGAAAGGGGTGAGAGACCGTGGAATTGGGAAAGGGGTGAGGCAGCGTGGCACTGGGAAAGGGGTGAGAGACTGTGGAATTGTGAAAGGGGTGAGGGACGTGGAATTGGGAAAGGGGTGAGAGACCGTGAAATTGGGAAAGGGGTGAGGGATCATGGAATTGGGAAAGGGGAGAGCATCCATAGAATTGGGGAAGGGGTGAGGGACTGTGGAATTTGGAAAGGGGTGAGGGACCATGGAATTGGGAAAGGGGTGAGAGACTGTGGAATTGGGAAAGGGGTGAGGGACCATGGAATTGGGAAAGGGGTGAGAGACTGTGGAATTGGGATAGGGGTGAGGGATCATGGAATTGGGAAAGGGGTGAGGGATCATGGAATTGGGAAAGGGGAGAGCATCCATAGAATTGGGGAAGGGGTGAGGGACTGTGGAATTTGGAAAGGGGTGAGGGACCATGGAATTGGGAAAGGGGTGAGAGACTGTGGAATTGGGAAAGGGGTGAGGGACCATGGAATTGGGAAAGGGGTGAGAGACTGTGGAATTGGGATAGGGGTGAGGGATCATGGAATTGGGAAAGGGGTGAGGGATCATGGAATTGGGAAAGGGGTGAGGGATCATGGAATTGGGAAAGGGATGAGAGACTGTGAAATTGGGAAAGGAGTGAGGGACCATGGAATTGGGAAAGGGGTGAGAGACTGTGGAATTGGGATAGGGGTGAGGGATCATGGAATTGGGAAAGGGGTGAGGGATCATGGAATTGGGAAAGGGATGAGAGACTGTGAAATTGGGAAAGGAGTGAGGGACTGTGAAATTGGGAAGTTGGGGGGAGTCCGGAGTTTGATCAATGGCTAAGGCAGGGCTGTGCCTTCCAGTGACCACCCCTTCATCAGGACTCCAGTCACTCGTGATTGGGACAATTCCACACCCCAGCCCAGCAGGCTCACCACCCATTTGTAGCATTTGACAAGGTTGCCATGTTTCCTGGGCACCAGGAAACGTAGAAACATCGAAAATAGTGGTCGCAATAGGCCATTCGGCCCTTCGAGCCAGCTCTCCCATGCAATATCATCATGGCTGGTTATCCAACTCCGTCTCCTGATCCCGTTATTCTCCCCATACCCTTTGATCCCTTTAGCCTTAAGAACTATATCAAACTCTTTCTTGAAAATATTCGGCTTCAACTGCTCCCCTCTCTCTGGGTGAAGACATTCTCTTCACTTCAGTCTGGAATCACCCACCCTGCAATCTTTACTCTGAGACCCCTGGTTCTGGACTCTCCCCCCCCCCCCCCGGCCCCCCCCAGTCATCGCATACATCCTTCCTGTGTTTATCCTGTATAGTCCTTGAGAATGTTATAGATTTATATGAAACTACCCCTCGCCACCTCAAAACTGCAGTGAGTACAGTACAAACTAATCAGGCCTTCATAGGTCAGGAATCAGTCTGAACAGAGTTAATCAGGTCAGTACATGATGGGGCTCTGAGTGACATGTGCCTGCCAGCCAGAACTTCACTCCTGAAGTGGCGGAATGTTTTTTATTATTAGAGTCATAGAGATGTCCAGCAGGGAAACAGACCCTTCGGTCCAACCCCGTCCATGCTGACCCAGATATCCCAACCCAATCTAGTCCCACTTGCCAACACCCGACCCATATCCCTCCAAACCCTTCCTATCCATATCCCCATCCAAATGCCTCTTAAATGCTGTCATTGTACCAGCCTCCACCACATCCTCTGGCAGCTCATTCCATACACGTACCACCCTCTGGGTGAAAAAGTTGCCCCTTAGGTCCTTTTTATATCTTTCCCCTCTCACCCTAAACCTATGCCCCTCTAGTTCTGGACTCCCCCGACCCCAGGGAAAAGACTTTGTCTATTTATCCTATCCATGCCCCTCATGATTTTATAAACCTCTATAAGGTCACCCCTCAGCCGCCGATGCTCCAGGGAAAACAGCCCCAGCCTGTTCAGCCTCTCCCTGTAGCTCAAACCCTCCAACCCTGGCAACATCCTTGTAAATCTTTTCTGAACCCTTTCAAGTTTCACAACATCTTTCCGATAGGAAGGAGACCAGAATTGCACACAATATTCCAACAGTGGCCTAACAATGTCCTGTACAGCCGCAACATGACCTCCCAACTCCTGTACTCAATACTCTGACCAATAAAGGAAAACATACCAAACGCTGCCTTCACTATCCTATCGACCTGTGACTCCACTTTCAAGGAGCTATGAACCTGCACTCCAAGGTCTCTTTGTTCAGTAACACAGTGTGAATGTGCCTGATTATTCGCCTTTCCTGCCATCTTTTGCAGAGCAGGGAAATTCAGTCAGTTGTGGCGTCAGCCTGGTCTTCAGCCTCAGAAAGTTCAGTTTGACGTGCAGCTCCGTTGGGGGCTCTGGACTGCCCAGCTGCTTCCCTCTGTGCCCCCCCCTCCCCTCCAAGACCAAGCAGCGCCCTGCCCTATGCAGTGTAATGACCCCACCAACTACATTCCTGAGGGACCAGGACACATTGCAGATGACTAAGTTTCTTCTGTGCTTTCATTTCAGACATAACTTGATGGCGTTTTGATGTGGCTTTCACCCCTAATGAATATTTCTCCTTTTGATGATTTAACAGTGCTTTCTGACCGGAATAATGAACGTGCTCCTTCACAACATGTCAAGTCGAAACTTTGTAAGCATTTGGAAGCTGACAGCCGAGGCATTCAGGTTCAAGTTGGAGTTGACGGATATTTGTTTTAACGTCAGTCCATTGACATTCGAGACAGTAGGTCCCACCCACCCACTGGTAGGAGACACACACAGTGTTATGAGAGAATGGTGAAGGTTCACTAGATTGAATCTTGGATAAGTGAGATCTCCTCAGAGGGGAGACCGAGTAGACAAGGTGTATATTCCTTGAAGTTGGGAAGAATGAGAGGTATTCAGTCAGCAATATCGAGACATTTTAAGAGATTGACAGGGTGTTTGTTGAGAGGATGCTTTGCTGAAACTGGACAATATCAAACCAGGATCAAACTGGAGGGTCAGTATTGAGGGAATACTGCATTGTTGGAGGGTCAGTGCTGAGGGAGAGCCGCACTGTCGGAGGGTCAGTGCTGAGGGAGGGCCGCACTGTCGGAGGGTCAGTGCTGAGGGAGGGCCGCACTGTCACAGGGTCAGTGCTGATGGGGGGCCGCACTATCGGAGGGTCAGTGCTGAGGGAGAGCCGCACTGTCGGAGGGTCAGTGCTGAGGGAGGGCCGCACTGTGGGAGGGTCAGTGCTGAGGGAGGGCCGCACTGTCGGAGGGTCAGTGCTGAGGGAGGGCCGCACTGTCGGAGGGTCAGTGCTGAGGGAGGGCCGCACTGTCGGAGGGTCAGTGCTGAGGGAGGGCCGTACTGTCGGAGGGTCAGTACTGAGGGAGGGCCGCACTGTCGGAGGGTCAGTGCTGAGGGAGGACCGCACTGTCGGAGGGTCAGTGCTGAGGGAGGGCCGCACTGTCGGAGGGTCAGTGCTGAGGGAGGGCCGCACTGTCGGAGGGTCAGTACTGAGGGAGAACCGCACTGTCGGGGGGTCAGTGCTGAGGGAGGGCCGCACTGTCGGAGGGTCAGTGCTGAGGGAGGGCCGCACTTCAGGGAGTCAGTACTGAGGGAGGGCCGCACTGTCGAAGGGTCAGTACTGAGGGAGGGCCGCACTGTCGGAGGATCAGTGCTGAGGGAGTGCCGCACTGTCGGAGGGTCAGTGCTGAGGGAGGGCCGCACTGTGGGAGGGTCAGTGCTGAGGGAGGGCCGCACTGTCGAAGGGTCAGTACTGAGGGAGGGCCGCACTGTCGGAGGGTCAGTGCTGAGGGAGGGCCGCACTGTCGGAGGGTCAGTACTGAGGGAGGGCCGCACTGTCGGAGGGTCAGTGCTGAGGGAGGACCGCACTGTCGGAGGGTCAGTGCTGAGGGAGGGCCGCACTGTCGGAGGGTCAGTGCTGAGGGAGGGCCGCACTGTCGGAGGGTCAGTACTGAGGGAGAACCGCACTGTCGGGGGGTCAGTGCTGAGGGAGGGCCGCACTGTCGGAGGGTCAGTGCTGAGGGAGGGCCGCACTTCAGGGAGTCAGTACTGAGGGAGGGCCGCACTGTCGAAGGGTCAGTACTGAGGGAGGGCCGCACTGTCGGAGGATCAGTGCTGAGGGAGTGCCGCACTGTCGGAGGGTCAGTGCTGAGGGAGGGCCGCACTGTGGGAGGGTCAGTGCTGAGGGAGGGCCGCACTGTCGAAGGGTCAGTACTGAGGGAGGGCCGCACTGTCGGAGGGTCAGTGCTGAGGGAGGGCCGCACTGTCGGAGGGTCAGTACTGAGGGAGGGCCGCACTGTCGGAGGTTCAGTGCTGAGGGAGGGCCGCACTGTCGGAGGGTCAGGAATGAGGGAGGGCCGCACTGTCAGAGGGTCAGTGCTGAGGGAGGGCCGCACTGTCGGAGGGTCAGGAATGAGGGAGGGCCGCACTGTCGGAGGGTCAGGAATGAGGGAGGGCCGCACTGTCGGAGGGTCAGGAATGAGGGAGTGTTTTAATGTTGGAGAGTTCTTACTGAGAGAGCTCTGGACCACTAAGAATCAGAGATTAGAGGAGGTTTTGGAGAGAGCAAGGCGTGTCGGGAGTGGTGTAGATTACAGACATGGGAATGGTTGTCGGTATTTGAGGAAGTGATCGGGAGACCTCACTGATACATACAATCAGAAGGTGCCCGTCTGCTCCCCCTGTGTTATGTTTCACACTCTCATCCAAGTGCCTTCTAAAGACTGTGAGGTTTGCTTTGTGAGGAATTTGGATATGGGGCCTGGTGGAGGTGCCAGAAATGATTAAGTTTGAGGGGGCCGGTGAGGTTCCGAAGGCTGTGGAGGGATAGGAAAACCCAAATGTGGATTTTAATGTCCAGCTGCTGCTGAATCTGGAACCAAATTGATCACTGAACATGCAGCAGATGTTAGAATGAACAGCAATTGATGGCAACTACACATTTGGGCGGCGTGGACCATTATTAGGGTTGCTTGTCCACCTTTTTTGGTTGTTCTGTCTTTCTGTTGTGAGCAGTGTGTTCTGTGTTCCATTCTCTCAGGTTCGGGTGACCCTGCTGGTGAACTGTCTGAATAGTTTTGTCTCCGGAGGGGGAATTGTGCTTTACCTGATATCAGTCATTTTCTCACCCACTGACGAAACAGTCTACCAGACAGTAAGTTACCTCAAAGGTCACAGCTCCGAAAATACACCCTATCTCTGAAAGCTCCATCCCCGACAAACATCCTCCTCCATCCTTAACAAACCTCCCTATCTCTGTTACCTCCTCCAGCCCCTACACCCCCTCCCTATCTCTGTAACCCCCCCCTCCAGCCCCTACACCCCCTCCCTATCTCTGAAACCCCCCTCCCGCCCCTACACCCCCTCCCTCTCTCTGAAACCCCCCTCCCGCCCCTACACCCTCCTCCCTATCTCTGTAACCCCCTCCAGCCCCTACACCCCCTCCCTATCTCTGTAACCCCCTCCAGCCCCTACACCCCCTCCCTATCTCTGTAACCCCCTCCAGCCCCTACACCCCCTCCCTATCTCTGTAACCCCCGACACCCCCTACACCCCCTCCCTATCTCTGTAACACCCTCCAGCCCCTACACCCCCTCCCTATCTCTGTAACCCCCCTCCAGCCCCTACACCCCCTCCCTATCTCTGTAACCCCCCCTCCAGCCCCTACACCCCCTCCCAATCTCTGTAACCCCCTCCAGACCCTACACCCCCTCCCAATCTCTGTAACCCCCCTCCCGCCCATTGAGTCCACGTGACCCTCCAAAGACTCACCACTGTATCCTGTAACCCTGCATTTCCCGTGGCTGGTCCACCTAACCTGCACATCTCTGGTCTCTGGGACAAAACCGGAGCACCCAGAGGAAACCCAGAGAATATGCAAACTCCACCCAGACAGTCAGCCGAGTGTGGAATCGACCCTGGGTCCCTGGCTCTGTGAGGCAGCAGCACTAAGTACTGAGCCAGTGTGCTGTCCAGATAAAGATCTCTTTATAGCCAACTGCTGCCGCGACATTAACCGCCTCACCCACTCCAATCTCTCACCCTCGGAACGTGCAGCCCTCCGCTCCAACCCCAACCTCACTATCAAACCGGCAGACAAGGGAGGCGCGGTAGAAGTTTGGCGCACCGATCTTTACACCACTGAGGCTAAACGCCAGCTCGCGGACACCTCCTCCTACTGCCCCCTTGACCATGACCCCACCTCCCACCACCAAACCATCATCTCCCAGACCATCCATAACCTCATCACCTCAGGGGATCTCCCATCCACCGCCTCCAACCTCATAGTCCCACAACTCCACACCACCCGCTTCTACCTCCTGCCCAAAATCCACAAACCTGACTGCCCCGGCCGACCCATTGTCTCAGCCTGCTCCTGCCCCACCGAACTCATTTCTGCATACCTCAACACGGTCCTGTCCCCCTTAGTCCAAGAATTCCCCACCTACGTTCAGGACACCACCCACGCCCTCCACCTCCTCCATGATTTTCGCTTCTCTGGTCCCCAACGCCTTATCTTCACCATGGACATCCAGTCCCTGTACACCTCCATCCCCCATCACGAAGGACTCAAAGCCCTCTGCTTCTTCCTTTCCCACCAAACCAACCAGTACCCTTCCACTGACACCCTCCTTCGACTGACTGAACTGGTCCTCACTCTGAACAACTTCTCTTTCCAATCCTCCCACTTCCTCCAAACCAAAGGAGTAGCCATGGGCACCCCCATGGGCCCCAGCTATGCCTGCCTCTTTGTAGGATATGTGGAACATTCCATCTTCCGCAGCTACACTGGTACCACCCCCCACCTTTTCCTCCGCTACATCGATGACTGTATCGGCGCTACCTCGTGCTCCCATGAGGAGGTTGAACAGTTCATCCACTTTACTAATATCTTCCACCCCGACCTCAAATTTACCTGGACTGTCTCAGACTCCTCCCTCCCCTTCCTAGATCTCTCCATTTCTATCTCAGACGACTGACTCAACATGGACATTTACAATAAACCGACCGACTCCCACAGCTACCTAGACTACACCTCCTCCCACCCTGCCCCCTGTAAAACCACCATCCCATATTCCCAATTCCTTCGCTTCCGCCGCATCTGCTCCCAGGAGGACCAGTTCCAATACCGAACAACCCAGATAGCCTCCTTCTTCAAAGACCGCAATTTCCTCTCAGACGTGGTTGACGATGCCCTCCACCGCATCTCCTCCGCCCTTGAACCCCGCCCCTCCAGTCGCCACCAGGACAGAACCCCACTGTTCCTCACCTACAACCCCACCAACCTCCAGATACATCGTATCATCCATCGTCATTTCTGCCACCTCCAAACAGACCCCACCGCCAAGGATGTATTTCCCTCCCTTCCCCTATCAGCGTTCCGGAAAGACCACTCCCTGCGCGACTCCCTCGTCAGGTCCACACCCCCCACCAACCCAACCTCCACTCCCGGCACCTTCCCCTGCAACCGCAAGAAATGCAAAACTTGCACCCACACCTCCCCCCTTACTTCCCTCCAAGGCCCCAAGGGATCCTTCCGTATCCATCACAAATTCACCTGCACCTCCACACACATCATTTACTGCATCCGCTGCACCCAATGTGGTTTCCTCTATATTGGGGAGACAGGCACTTGCGAGGCATTTCAGAGAACACCTCTGGGACACCCGGAACAACCAACCCAACCACCCCGTGGCTCAACACTTTAACTCCCCCTCCCCCTCTGCCAAGGACATGCAGGTCCTTGGCCTCCTCCATCGCCAGACCATGGCAACACGACGGTTGGAGGAAGAGCGCCTCATCTTCCGCCTAGGAACCCTCCAGCCACAGGGGATGAATGCAGATTTCTCCAGCTTCCTCATTTCCCCTCCCCCCACCTTTTCTCAGTCCCAACCCTCAGACTCAGCACCACCTTCTTGACCTGCAATCTTCTTCCTGACCTCTCCGCCCCCACCCCCTCTCCGGCCTATCACCCTCACCTTAACCTCCTTCCACCTATCGCATTCCCGACGCCCCTCCCCCAAGTCCCTCCTCCCTACCTTTTATCTTAGCCTGCTTGGCACACCCTCCTTATTCCTGAAGAAGGGCTTATGCCTGAAACGTTGATTCTCCTGCTCCTTGGATGCTGCCTGACCTGCTGCACTTTTCCAGCAACACATATTTTCAGCTCTGATCTCCAGCATCTGCAGCCCTCACTTTCTCCCTGCTGTCAAGATAAAGCCTAGCCTCAGTCATGGCAGCCATGAGAACCATTACTGGTTATTGTAACAACCCATTTGGTTCACTTAATGTCCTTGAAGGAAGGAAAACGTAACTGGCCCACGTGGGACTCAAGTTCCTCAGCAATGTAGTTGCTTCCTAACCGCCCCCTGAAATGGCCGAGCAAGCACTCAGTTCAGCTGTAAATAGGGATGGACAGCGATTGCTGGCAATGCCCACTTCGCATGAAAGAACAAAGAGAAAAATAAACAAATACTTGGCCTTGCCAGTGATGCTCTGATCCCATGAACAAGAGATAGGAAAGGGCACAATATGATTTCCGAGGAACAGTACTGGGACCTGACTTCTCTTGATCTGTGCTCAGGACCTGGATTTAGTGTACTGGTGCCACAACCTCAAATGTCTCATGAATTATGAGGGGAATAGCGTGAGACTTCAGGAGAACACGGGCAGGCCTGCGGAATGCGATTTAACGCTGAGAAGTATGAAGGGGCATGTTCTGGCAGGAAGGTTGTGGAGAAGCCTAGGGGGTGATTGTGAAAGGGTCACAGGAACAGGGGTCAGGGGTTGGTGGGGGGAGGCACAACGAGATTTGGGGATCGGGATGGAGGTGATGGTGGTACTTGTTCACAGTTCCTTGACTGTGGTAGAGCAGGGTGACAGAGTAGGGTAAAATAACAGACAAGATCTCCCCAGGATTGTAAGTGGCTATCCCTATTATTGTCTCAACATTGTCAGGAGGGAGTACTTACTCAGCAACAACTCTTAAAGGTAACAGCTTGAAACAATAAATATGACACTGTTGAGAAAAATAAGACTTGTGTGGGGAGGGGGGGAGGGGGGGGTGAGGGGATATTTAAAAATAAATAATTGAGGAAGGCCGCTCAAAAGGGCCAATGCAGTCTCTGTTCCAAATTATAACCTCGTCATGAACTGGGCAAAGAAAATTGTCAAAACTGTATTTGGAATAGAATTCTAAAAAAATCCTTTCCCATTGGTGTGGAGTTTGACAGCACCACTCGGGATTAACAATCTCACACTTATCTACTGAGTGAGTTAGCTGAGCTCTCTATGCTGTGGTTTCTGTGCACTGCTGTTTTCCCACCTACTCACTGGCATCCTATTAAGATGTGGGGACAGAACCTTTTCCAATTAACCTGAAAATTAGACAGAAAGGGGCTGGCTTGCCTGGGAAGCAGTTTGGAGAAGGTTCACTACAGACTGATTCTTGGTCTGAAGGTTTCTTTCTTAAGCAGAATGGTTGAGTAGGGAATCCAGAATGAGAATCTGGAACTAGGGGACGTTGTTTCAGAATAAGACGGGGAAATTTCTTCATATCACAGCGATACCACAACACAACCATTAAGACAGAGAAGCAGAGGAATACCATTCAGCCCCTTGAGTTTGCTCTGCTATTCAGTGAGATCATGGCTGATCTGACAATTCTCAACTCCATTTTCCTGCCTTTCCCCTTCAGTCCCTTCCTGATTAAAAATCTGTCTCTCTCAGACCTTGAATTTACTCCACAATCCAGCCCTCTGCAGTAAATAATTCCACAGATTCACTGAAATTCCACCCCATCTCTGTCTTAAATGTGCAACCCCTTACTCTGAGATTATGTCCTCTGGTCCTAGACCCTCCCACAAGGGGAAACAACCTCTCCACATCTGAACTGGGGACGCTGGAAATCTTAAACAAAAGCAGAAAGGCCTGGAGAAACTCAGCAGGTCTGGCAGCGTCTGTACAGTCATAAAAACAGTTAAAGAGAGTCCAGAGACCTTCTGTTAATTCTCTCTACAGTTGCCGCCAGACCTGCTGACATTCTCCAGCACTTTCTGTGTTTCTGTCCACATTTATCCTGTCAAGCCCCTAAGAATCTTATATAAAAAAAGCGATGATAAGGCTTTATATTAGTCTCATCCAACCTTTTCACACAGAGCGAGGGAAAACATGTCCATTTTTTACACACTCGGGGAGTGTGGTTGAGCAAGTTTCAGAAAGGTAAGATTTGCCTAAAGATTTAACAAGACGTTTGACCTCCCCGCTGCCAAAATAAAAGCAATCTCAATCAATAAGTTGATCATTTCAATGAGTAATTGATCAAATTGTCCATTTTACAGAGTGGCAAGCTGCTTGCCTGGCCTTTGATGTCAGCAAGTAGAGCTGGAAAGAGAGAGACAGACAGGGGAAAGGGAGGGGTCTGAGGCCTAGCCAAGCTTTTGGGTTTAAATCATACTGTGTTGGCATCTGGGTGAGCACAATGTGAGCTGGCCTCGGTGGAATTTGTCTGAAAGTTGTTATCAGAAGCAGGTTTCCTTCCTACCTTGGCATTTCCCCTTTTCTGGTCTAGTGGATAGGTTTTGGATTGGGAGAGAAGGAGGGGGTTGCAAGGAGAATGAGAGGGAGGATGGGAATGTGCGTCACTCAATCTCAGAGTTTGCACACCCACTGCCTCCCTCTCACACTGCCCCTCCCTCCCCCACCAGCCTCATCCTCTCCTTGTCTCCCTCCCTTTGACACGGTCTCAAGCACATTCTCCACTTCCCTCCCACCCTGCACAGCCCCTCCCCGGCCGTCTCCCTCGCAAAAACTCTCTGCGCCGGTCTCCCTCTCGTTCCTTCACTCTCTCTTTCACCTTCCCTCCTGCTTTTCCCTCCGACTCTCTTCCTCACATGCTGTCACTCCTCTGCTTCCTCCCTTAGTCTGAAGCACGTGCACATCCCTGTGGGCCGGGACACCCTCACCACCACCCTGATCGTGGTTCTTTGGCGTTCCTTTGCCTGCACGGTTAGGCCAGAGCCGTGTTTTCCACCCAAACCATTCGCTAACCAAGGCCTCACTCTCTGTGACCACTGGCACACACCTGGGGAGAGTGTCTTTCCACAGGCTCCCCTGGCAAACATCCCATCCTGTGCGCACTCTGCACTGCACAGGCCTGAACCTAAACTAAGTGACTCCTGCCTGCGTCGCTCTCTGTTCCTTTTAACAAAGGACACGTGTGCCCTTGCATTTGGGTGGACTAACCAACCACTAGCCGTCAAAGTGGGAGAGAAACGTGCGGTTGATTGGAGCAGTATCTGCTGACAGAATCATCCGATCGTCCTTCCTGGACTTGGAGTCATGGTGACACTCTTTGTAGCTTTTGGTCTGTTCCCTGTCAGTCCACTCTGCTTCAGAGAGAGCACAGAAGAGGATCGTGAGAATGATTCCAAGAGAACGGTGGTGGGATCGATTTCAGAAACTCAACCAGTTCTCAGGGAAGAGAAGGTACAGGGGAGATTCGATCAAGGTGTTCAACATCACGAGGAGTCTGGATAGAGTTGTGAGGGAGTCTCCATTCTGGTTGGTGGGGATTGGTGAAAGGAACAACAAGGGACACAAGGAGAAAGCTTTTCACTCAGCGAGGGGTTAGGGTCTGGAAGGTGCTGCCTGAGAGTGAGGGGGAGGGAGGGAGGGTCACTCAAGGGGGTAGGGTCTGGAAGGAGCTGCCTGAGAGTGAGGGGGAGGGAGGATCACTCAGCGAGGGGTTAGGGTCTGGAAGGTGCTGCCTGAGAGTGAGGGGGAGACAGGGTCAACTGAGGCTTTGAAAAGGGAGTGAGATCATATACAAACCATATGAACATGGAAAAAAGGTCGGCCATTAGCTGCTCTTTTCTTCAATAAAGATCCGATCCTAACTTCAACTCTCCATTCCTGCATATCCCTGATAATCTTTCATCCCCTTGGCAATTAAGAATCTATCAAACTCTGTCTTAAAATATTTAAGGACTCAGAATCCACTGACCTTTGAGGAAAGGAATTCCTAAGACTCTCAGCCTCTTAAAATAAGGAATCTTCCCTCATCTCCCTCTTAAGTATTTTTAAATTATGGGACTCTAGTTCGAGAATTCAAACTCTCCTAAACTCCAGATACATGCCTAGTCTCTCTAACCTTTACTGATAAGGCAGTCTGCTCATTCCAGGTATCAATCTAGTCAACTTTCTCTGAACTGCTTCCAATGCATTAACATCTTCTCACTTCTGTAAACATATATATTTTTCTAGGTATATGTACATCTGTTTATATATGGCTTCATTCGGAGGCTCACTGAAGATGTTACCTTTTATAATGACGAAACATCTGGAGACGAACCTTGCAGCTCAGCGAGCAAACCTACATCCATACATACACACACACATAGCAAGAGAGGGGTCAAAGTGAACATAGACCCATTAGAAAGAGAGTCGAGGGAGGTAGTTATGGGGAACAAGAACAGTTAATCAGATATATTGCATCAGTGGAAGATATTCAGAACATCCCACTAACCTTATTGAGTTCTTCCAGAAGGTGAGAAAACAGATGGATGAAGATAAAGTGGTTGATGTGCTATATATGGATTTCAGTAAGGCATTTGATAAGGTTCCACACAGTAGGCTATTGCACAAAGTACGGAGTTTCGGGATGAAGGTGATTTAGCAGTTTGGATCAGAAATTGGCTCGCTGAAAGAAGGCAGAGGGTGGTGGGAAATGTTCATCCTGGAGCTGTTACCAGTGGTGTGCCACAAGGATCTGTTTTGGGGCCACTGCTGTCTGTCATTTTTATAAATGATCTGGATGTGGGTGTAGAAGGATGTGTTAGCAAATTTGCAGATTACACTAAGGTAGGCAGAGTTGTGGATAGTGCTGAAGGATGTTGTGGATCACAGAGGGACATAGATAAGATGCAGAGCTGGGCTGAGATGTGGCAAATGGAGTTTAATGCGGAAAAGTGTGAGGTAGTTCACTTCAGAAGAAATAACAAGAATGCAGAGTACTGGGCTAATGGTAAAATTCTTGGCAGTGTAGATGAACAGAGAGATGTCCAGGTGCATAAATCCCTGAAAGTTGTCACCCAGGTTGATAGGGTTGTTAAGAAAGCATATGGTGTGTTGGCAATTATTGGTAGGAGGATTGAGTTTCGGAGCCATGAGGTCATGCTTCAGCTGTACAAGACACAGGTAAGGCTGTACTTGGAGTATTGTGTACAGTTCTGGTCACCACATTACAGGAAGGATGTGGAGGCTTTGGAAAGGGTTCAGAGGAGAGTTACTAGGATGTTGCCTGGTATGGAGGGAAGGTCTTACAAGGAAAAGCTGAGGGAACTGAGGCTGTTTTTGTTGGAGAGAAGAAGGTTGAGAGGTGACTTAATCGAGGCGTATAAGATAATCAGAGAGTTAGTTAGGGTGGACAGGGAGAGCCTTTTTCTTGGGATGGTGATTGCTAACACAAGGGGACACGGCTTTAAATTGAGGGGTGATAGATTTCGGACAGATATCAGGGGTGGTTTCTTCTCTCAGAGGGTAGTGTGGGGGTGGAACGGCCTGCCTGTAATAATACTAGACTCGCCCACATTAAGGGCATTGAACACACGTATGTATAATAACGGAATGGTTTAGGTTAGATGGGCTTTAGATTATTTTCACAGGTCGCCGCTACATTGAAGGCCGTTCTGTGTTCTAAAGTAAAGATCATGGGTGAGGAATGATTATTACAGAAGTTAGTCTTATACAAGCGAATGGGACTAAAGGCAGATTGGCCATGATGGTCTCCAGCCTACAATCCTGGAAGAACTATCTATCGACATTGTGGATGCATTGGTTGTAAATTTACAAAAAAACCTTGGATCCTGGAGAAGTACCAGAGAATTGGAAACGTGCCAGTGTGAAACATCTCTTCAAAAAGGGAAGGAGGCAAATATTATGTAACGGCAGGCCAATGAGCATGGCATGTACTGTGGGAAAACTGTTAGAATCAATACTCAAGGAAGCCGCACATTTGGAAAATCATAACCCAGTCAAGCAGAGCCAGCGTGGCTTTATGAAAAGGAAACCGTGGTCTGACTATTTATTAGAGCTTTTCGAAGTCTCAACCAGAGTGGATAGAGGGGAACCAGTCGATGCATTGTATTTGGCCTTCCAGAAAGGGTCTTCACAGAAAGTTAAGTCAGAAGAGCCCATGGTATTGGAGGCAGTGTATTGGCGTGGATAGTGACTTTGCTCATGGAGAGCAAACAGTGAGCAGGGAGAATGGGTTGCTTTTCAGACTGGGAACCTGTAACCAATGGGGTTCCATGGGAATCAGGGCTGGGACAGTAACTGTTCATGATACAGATTGACCACTCGGAGGAAGGAAGTGAATATACTGTTGCCTGATTTGCAGACGGCACAAAGGTAAGCAGCAAGGCAAGTTGCGAAGCTGATGCAAACAGTTTCCAGAGATATTGATAGGTCAGCTAAGTGGGAAGAAAGTTAACAAACAAGAGTATAATGTGGGAAAATTTATTATTTAAACGGAGAGAAACTACAGAAAGTTGCAACACAAAGGCGCTTAGCGGTTCTAGTGCACAATCCACAGGAAGCTAGTACACAGGGGCAGCAGGTAACCTGGAACGGTAATGGAATACTGGTCCTTCTTTAAAGGGGTTGGAGTTATAAGGGTAGAGGAGTCTTACTGCAACTGTACAAGGTGTTAGTGAGACCACATCTGGAATATAGTGAGCACCTATGCGTCCCTTATTTAAGGAAAGTTTGTATTGAATTGGAAGCAGTTCAGAGAAGGTTCACTAGGGTGATCCCTGGTACAGGATGATTGTCTTATCAGCAAAGATTAAACAGGTTGGGATTCACTCACTGGAGTTTAGGAGAATGAGAGGTGACTTTATTGAAACCTATGGGGCCTGACAGGGTCAATGCTGAGAGGGTATTGCCCCACGTGGGAGAGTCTCAGTCCAGAGGGGATTGTCTCAGAATAAAGAGGCACCAATTTAAGACTGAGATGAGGAGAAATTTCGTCTCTCAGAGGTATGGGAGTCTTTGTATTCCCTCCCACGGAGAGCTGAGTCACTGTAATATATTTAAGGCTGACCTAGATAGGTTCTTGGCCAGTTGGAGAATTGAGAGTTATGGGGAAAGGGGAGGAAAATAGATGTGAGGAATGTCAGATCAGCCATGATCGTATTGAATGGTAGACCGGGCTTGAGGGTTGACGATACCTACTCTTGTTTGTGTTTCTTATGGTCTTCTGCATGTATGGTGATCAGTATTGCACACAGTACTCTAGATGCAGTCTCTTCAATCTCCAGTAAAACTGAAGCATAACTTTCCTACTCTGGCATCCAATCCCCTTCCCAATAAGAAGGCATTTAGCACGCTTGTCTTCATTGCTTAGATCTTGGGACGTCATGTTGAGGTTGTATAAGAGGCCAGTCTTGGAGTATTGTGAACAGTTCTGGTCATCCTGCTATCAAAGCAATATTATTAAATTGGAGAGGGTTCAGAAAAGATTTACCAGGATGTTGCGGGGACTGGAGATTGGAGTTATGGGGAGAGTCTGGGACTTGCACTGGAGCGTAGGAGGTTGAGGGGTGATCATATAGAGGTTAATGAAATCATTCAGGGCATAGATGAGGTGAATAGCAAAAGCCTTTTCCCTTGGGGTAAGGCAGTTCAAAACTAAGGGCCATATTTTAAGGGGAGAGGAGGAAGATTTAAAAGGGACTTGAGGGATAGCTTTTTCAGAGGGTGGGTTGTATTAGATTACTTACAGTGTGGAAGCAGGCCCTTCGGTCCAACAAGTCCACACCGACCTGCCGAAGCGTAACCCACCCAGACCCATTCCCATTCCCCTACATCTAACACTACGGGCAATTTAGCACAGCCAATTCACCTGACCTGCACATTTTTTGGACTGTGGCAGACACAGGGAGAATGTGCAAACTCCACACAGAGAGTCACGAGGCGGGAATTGAACCCGGGGTCCCTGCTACTGTGGAGGCAGTAGTGCTAACCATTGAGCCAACTGTGACACGAACTGCCAGAGGAAGTGGTGGATACAGGTGCAGTGACATTTAAAAGACATTTGTACAGGTACATGAACAGGAAAGGTTTAGGGGGGGATATGGGCCAAATGCAGGCAAGTCTGACTCGGTCAGTTTGGGAAACTTGGTCAGCATGGACGAGTTGGACCGAGGAGTCTGTTTCCTTGCTGTATGGCTCTCGGACTCTTTCCTGACACTTGCTGGACCTGCATCCTAACCTTCTATGATTCACGCACTTGGATGACTTGCGTTCTGTCACCAATGTCAAGGCAAAGGTCAGAGAGTTGTTGAAAGACTTTATTTTGTGTTATAACTGCTGTCTTACCTAGTCTTGACACTCACAGTAATACACAATAGTCGAGCTGAGGCCGAAGCAGTGATTTACTGAGGTGTTTGATTTATTTCTATATCTTTGTTTTGTAGAACGCAGCAATTGCAATAACATCAATGCTGATGATTTTTGCACTGACTTCAATGATCATATCTTTTGCGATTTTTGTTCTCCACTGTAAACATGTCCTTCGATCCTGAGTGGTGCTCAGTTATCTGGTAAGAACAGTTACTGATCATTCAGTCACTGGAACTCACACAAAAATATCAAGACATTCATTCTCACACATAAGTACTTAAGATGCGTGTACATACATGTACACCCTCAAACATGCACATTTACACAGACACATAAAGACACCCACGTCTATACATGGTCTCACACACACATGAACGGCAGGAATTCTTCTGGTAGTGACCACGTCACATTTATACACCAGGAGAAAGTGAGGGACTGCAGAGGCTGGAGATCAGAGTTGAGAGTGTGGTGCTGGAAAAGCACAGCAGGTCAGGCAGCATCCGAGGAGCAGGAGAATCGATGTTTCGGGAATAAGCTCTTCATTAGGAACCTGCTAAAGAGTTTATGCCAGAAACATTGATTCTCCTGCTCCTTGGATGCTTTTCCAGCACCACCCTCTCAACATTTGCACACTGGCATATACATGGGCACACTTGTGCATCCACCCTCACAAGCACACATACACCCTTGTACACACCCTCACACTCTGATAAATACACCGGCTGGAATTAAAAGGCGGTGATTGTGATGGTGAAACTATCATCGATTGTTATCTGGTTCAGGAATATCCTGTAGAGTAGGAATTCTGCCATCCTCACCTGGTGCGGCCTGTGTGTGGATTCAGACCCACAGCAGATTGGTCGACTTTGAACTGCCCTCAGAAATGGCCCAGCAAGTCACTCAATTCTGTCAAATGGTGGCAGAAAAGGACTGAAACGAGACGGAACACCCAGCGTTGGCCGAGACACCGGAACCAGCCGTGGGGAAACTCATCCAATCTCCAGAACCCTTGCTCAGAGTGGAGTCCTGGTCAGGTTCAGATAAAGGATATCTAGCCCTCTGGAGCCAACATATCCCATTCTCAATTCCCAGTTCCAGGCTTTGTTACTCCTGACATAATCTATCCAGTGTTCTGTTTTGCCAAAACAAGACATCAGCTACTTTATGATCCAGGGCTAATACTCTCAGGTTCTTGAGTATATTTTGGATCTGTTTTACTATCATTACAAAAGTAATAACTTACTTTCTTTTGCAAATTAATTTTCAGGTGGCAGACGTTTCTCACGTTAATCCATTAAAAGACAGAAGCTTGTTCCAGTGGTGCAGAGAGATGTTATGAGATGGTGGAGCTTTGAGATTCTCATCCTTTTCTTTCAGACTATTCCTTGATCCTTGTCCCATCCACCTCCCTTTCTGTAACCTACTTCCTCCCTCTCAACCCTCCCTATTTCTGTAATCTCCTCCAGTCCCAAAACCCTCCCTGTCTCTGTAACCTCCTTCAGCCCCTACACACCCTCCCTGTATCTATAAGCCCCTACACCCCCTCCCTATCTCTGTTCCCTCCTCCAGCCCCTACACCCCCTCCCTATCTCTGTAACCCCCTCCAGCCCCTACACCCCTCTCCCTATCTCTGTAACCCCCTACACCCCCTCCCTATCTCTGTAACACCCTCCAGCCCCTACACCCCCTCCCTATCTCTGTAACCCCCTCCAGCCCCTACACCCCCCTCCCTATCTCTGTAACCCCCTCCCTATCTCTGTAACCCCCTCCAGCCCCTACACCCCCCTCCCTATCTCTGTAACCCCCTCCAGCCCCTACACCCCCTCCCTATCTCTGTAACCCCCTACACCCCCTCCCTATCTCTGTAACCCCCTCCAGCCCCTACACCCCCCTCCCTATCTCTGTAACCCCCTACACCCCCTCCCTATCTCTGTAACCCCCTCCAGCCCCTACACCCCCTCCCTATCTCTGTAACCCCCTACACCCCCTCCCTATCTCTGTAACTCCCCTCCAGCCCCTACACTCCCTCCCTATCTCTGTAACCCCCCTCCAGCCCCTATAACTCTCTCTCTGTCCTGATATCTGTTTCCACACCTTTACCTATTTCTGGAATCTCCACTAACTCCGAGATCTCTGTGCTTCTCCAATTTCTTGAATCTCTCCCGAGTTTAATCACTCCTCCATTGATGGCCATCCTTCCAGCTGCAGGAGCCTCGAAGGTCTGGCATTCCCTCCCGGAACCTCTCCACCTCCTTCTGCCTTCAAACCCTTCCACCTTTGACCCTGTCGTTGGTCCCCCATTGTAGAATTTCACGTAGCTTAGCGTTAAAATATTCATGTTCATTTGAACTCCGGTGAAGCTGTTATTGAATCTTTTAACTGTGTCCGTGTTGTATAAATGCAAACTGTTTTGTTGTTGCTGAAGGTGAGGAGCTATCACCATGTAAAATACTTACTGTTGCTGGAATTTGAAACAGATTAAATGTTTGCCCAGTTGCTGAGGGTGGTCTGTCTCTATTTGAAATATTAAAGTTGCATGTGTGGAGATATGAAATCTGTCATCTTAGTAAGGGTTTTATTCCACACAAAGTTACTTTAAAACAACCCGAGCAGTCCTGTGTTACCTTCAAGGTACCGAAACCATCCCAAATTTAAATTCTCCTCCCACTGCCTGACTTACCACATCCGGGGGCTCCTCTCTCCTGAGAAAATGAAACAAACTGGAAATGGTTCAGAAAAGATTTACGAGGATGTTGCCAGGGTTGGAGGGTTTGAGCTACAGGGAGAGGCTGAACAGGCTGGGGCTGTTTTCCCTGGAGCGTCGGAGACTGAGGGGTGACCTTATAGAGGTTTATAAAATCATGAGGGATATGGATAGGATAAATAGACAAAGTCTTTTCCCTGGGGTTGGGGAGTCCAGAACTAGAGGGGCATAGGTTTAGGGTGAGAGGGGAAAGATATAAAAGGGACCTAAGGGGCAACTTTTTCACCCAGAGGGTGGTACATGTATGGAATGAGCTGCCAGAGGATGTGGTGGAGGCTGGTACAATTACAGCATTTAAGAGGCATTTGGATGGGGATATGGATAGGAAGGGTTTGGGGGGATATGGGCCGGGTGCTGGCAGGTGGGACTAGATTGTGTTGGGATATCTGGGTCAGCATGGATGGGTTGGGCCGAAGGGTCTGTTTCCCTGCTGGACATCTCTATGACCTGATGGAGGTCTTGAAATGTATAAAAGATTTGGACAGAGTGGACACAGTTTTGATGGAGGTGATGTTTCTGGTTAGAGTTATAGCACAGTAAGAGCCCAGGGGAGGCCATTCAGCCTGTCCTGTCAGTCCCAGCTCTTTACAACAGTAACTCACATCCATCCACTTCTCCCCTGCTCTATGAGTCATACACCACAGAAACAGGCCCTTCAGACCAACTCGTCCATGCTGACCAGATATCCTGAACTGATCTAGTGCCATTTGCCAGCATTTGGCTCATATCCCTCTAAATCCTTCTTAATCTTCTTACTCTGACCAATAAAGGAAAGCATACCAAACACCTTCTTCACTATCCTATCTACCTGCGACTCCACTTTCAAGGAGCTATGAACCAGCACTCCAAGGTCTCTTTGTTCAGCAACACTCCCTAGGATCTTACCATTAAGGGTATGAGTCCTGCTAAGATTTGTTTTCTCAAAATGCAGCACCTCGCATTTATCTGAATTAAGCCCATTGGCCCATCTGGTCCAGATCCTGTTGTAATCTGAGATAACCCTCTTCGCTGTCCACTATCCCTCCAATTTTGGTGTCTTCTGCAAACTTACTAACTGTACCTCTTCTGCTCGCATCCAAATCATTTATGTAAATGACAAAAAGTAGACGACCCAGCACCGATCCTTGTGGCACTCCACTGGTCACAGGCCTCCAGTCTGAAAAACAACCCTCCACCACCACCCTCTGTCTTCTACCTCTGAGCCAGTTCTATATCTAAATGGCTAGTTCTTCTTGTATTCCGTGAGATCTAACCTCCCATGGGGAACCTTCTCGAACGCCTTACTGAAGTCCATATAGATCACATCTACTGCTCTGCCCTCATCAATCCTCTTTGTTACTTCCTCAAAAAACTCAATCGTTTGTGAGACATGATTTCCCACGTACAAAGCCATGTTGACTATCCGAATCAGTCCTTGCCTTTCCAAATACATATACATCCTGTCCCTCAGGATTCCCTCCAACAACTTGCCCACCACCGAGGTCAGGCTCACTGGTCTATAGTTCCCTGGCTGGTCCTTACCACCCTTCTTAAACAGTGGCACCACATTTGCCAACCTCCAGTCTTCCGGCACCTCACCTGTGACTATCAATGATACAAATATCTCAGCAAGAGGCCCAGCAATCACTTCTCTCGCTTCCCACAGAGTTCTCAGGTACACCTGATCAGGTCCTGGGATATATCCACTTTTAACCATTTCAAGATACCTCCTCTGTAATCTGGACGTTTTGCAAGATGTCACCATCTATTTCCCTACAGTCTATATCTTCCATGTTCTTTTCCACAGTAAATACTGATGCAAAATATTCATTTAGTATCTCCCCCATTTTCTGTGGCTCCACACAAAGGCCACCTTGCTGATCTTTGAGGGGCCCTATTCTCTCCCTAGTTACCCTTTTGTCCTTAATATATTTGTAAAAACCCTTTGGATTCTCCTTAATTCTATTTGCCAAAGCTATCTCATATCCCCTTTTTGCCCTCCTGATTTCCCTCTTAAGTATACTCCTATTTCCTTTATACTCTTCTAAGGATTCACTCGATCTATCCTGTCTGTACCTTTCATATACTTCCTTCTTTTTTTTAAACCAAATCTTCAATTTATTTAATCATCCGTTCTGCCACTGCGAACATTTTCTCCTTCTCGACTTTATCCCCTGTGCCTTTGAACAGCTGAACCTCTCCATGTGATTGAAGTCCCTCATTGCTGGGACTTTGAATCTTTTTCACACCCGCTCAAACGAAACGATTCTGATGGTAACAACAGGCATTGACTTGCTGCTGCGCCAACAGGCCCTGAGGCCCACAGGCTCACCTGGTGTTGTATTTACCTGGTCAGTACAGTCTTCCAAAGGGCAGTGTCATGGTGACCTCTGGCATTAATTCCTACTATTCGAGACTCGGGTTGGGTGCCTGAAACTTGACCCCAGGAGACTCATGCTGCAAATTAACATCCTGAATGGAACATAAAGAACATGAAAGCATGGGAAAGGTTAAAGCATGAAGCCCACTGGCAATCTGTGGTCTGTGGAAGGCAGGATGGGATCAGACTAGTGGAATAGCTCTTCCACCAATGAGCAGAGTAAGGTTAAAGCTGAAGGGTCCCTATGGCGAGATGAGATAACAGTTAGTAGAGCTAGTTTCCCTGTTAAGTGTCATTATGACAAGATTGGGGCCATAAATATTTGAGACATGACATTAAATATCTAATTAATAATTAGCAGAGTCAGCTTGAGACCGGAGACTATTGTAATAGATGGAATAGCTAAATATCTAATCATGACAGATTAGTCTGGAATGGAAGATCACTGTAGCAGAGATGATAATAAATATCTAACCGTGACATGAGAGTAACATTAAGTAGAAAGTACAACTAAAGAGATCATGGGAACTAACATCACCGGTTTATTGTGTAGCTAGAGTGAGGTACTTTGATTAATATAGTTGGACATGCTGATAAGCGAACAGAAACATGATAAATAAAAATAAAAATCCATGGACCCTGAGGGTGGGGGACATTTGAGAATCTGCTTTCTCAGTGTCACGGTTTTTTGTTTGTAGATAAAAGACCTACTTCTTGAAGAGCTCTCTGCGTCTCCTGGTGGCTCTCTACATTTTCTCCACGACACCTGTCACTTACAATCCACTGGGGATCTGAGCAGGATCAACCAAATAAATTCTGTCACGACAAAGTGAGGTCGGAGCGAGGGGGATTCAGAGGTGATATCTCTGTAACCCCCCCTCCAGCCCCTTCTTCGTTCATTCGTGGGATGAAACTATCGCTAGCCAAGCAAGCATTTTTTGGCCATCCCGCAGTTAAGAGTCAATCACATGGCTGTGGGTCTGGAGTCACATGTCGGCCAGACCAGGTAAGGACAGCAGATTCCTTTCATAAAGGACATTAGTGAACCAGATGAGTTTTTCCAACAGTTGACTCACGGTCATCCTTTGACTTAATTCCAGATTTTACCGAGTTCACACTACAGCATCTGCCATCGCAGGATTCAAACCAGGGTCAAGATTAGAGTGGTGCTGGAAAAGCACAGCAGGTCAGGCAGCACGTGAGGAGCAGGAAAATCAATGTTTCGTGCAAAAGCCCTTTATCAGGAATGAGGCTGGGAGCCTTGTGGATGGGAGGGGAGGTAGGTGAGGGTGCAATAGGTGGATGGAGGTGGGGGTAAAGGTGATAGGTCAGAGGGGAGGGTGGGAAGGAAGATTGGCAGGTAGGACAGGTCATGAGGGAGGTGCTGAGCTTGAAGGTTGGAACTGAGGAAAGGTGGGGAGAGGGGAAATCCACATTGATGCCCTGGGGTTGAAGTGTTCCGAAGCGGAAGATGAGGCGTTCTTCCTCCTGGCATCGGGTGGTGAGGGAGTGACTGAGGAGAGGCCCAGGACCTGCAAGTCCCTGGCAGAGTGGGAGGGGGAGTTGAAACGTTCGGCCACGGGACGGTGGGGTTGATTGGTGCGGGTGTCCCGGAGATGTTCTCTGAAGCGCTCTGTGAGAAGGCGTCCGGTCTCCCAAACATAGAGGAGACCACATCGGGAGAAACGGATACAATGAGTGACACAATAAAGGATTCAAACCAGGATTCCCTGGACATGACCTGGGTCGCTGGATTAACAGCCTAGTGAAATACCACTAGGCCGTTGCCTCTCCATTACATATAACAGTACGAGGTAGAACTCCTAAGCCCCTTATAAGCTCCTCTTTACGCACAAAGGGGAAAAAAAACAGGTTCTTATAGACAGAGGCAAAGCTGGGAACGCAGAGGTCAGTGGTTCCTGTCACAGGATCTGCTGAGGTGGTCCTTGTGTCGATCAGATCTTGGTCTTCCTTCTCCAGATCTCTTCACTGGTGGCTGGGGGTTCATAATCGTAGAAAGCTCTGAGCCTTACCACAATTTACAGCAACAGCTAAAGGAAAACTGTTGCTCACAGTCCCAGGCTGTCCAGCTGCCCAGGAACCAATCACATAATTATTCGCCTTTGCCATTGACACTGAAACCTCCTGGCTGCTAAAACACAGCTCAATCACAAAGTTGGCCAAACAGCAAGGGATGCTGGCTACATTGGCCAAGCGAAACCCTGGAATCTCAAAACCCACACACCACTGACACAGTGAAAACTCAGCAACCAGGTACTAATGACATTAACCTAATCTAAAAGGCAATAGTTATCCTGGACAGGCATGTCCTCAATAACTTACCCACCTAACAAAGGAGGGCCCAGATCGAAAGGTACTGGGCCCGGCTTCACAAAGAAACTGACAGTGGCAAGCCATCCAAACGATTGACATTGTTTCAAACTATTAACGTGATTGGCCTGAAGTATAGAATGTTCCAGAAAACCGTCTAAAAGATATAAAAACTGGGTCAACCTGCAGTTCCCCCCCCCCCCCATCTTGGACCTCCTGAGGAGACCAGCATGGCAAGAGGCAGAGACCAACTCACCATCCATCGCGGGAGAGAGAGAGAGAGAGAGAGAGAGAGAGAGGGAGAAACAGAGAGATAGAGAGACAGAGGAAGAAACCAGCTTCACAGAACCAGAGCCAGAGAGAAAGCATAGCTGTGTAAATTTACAAGAGACTCAGGAAGTATTGTAACCTTAAGGGGCCAAATAGAATTGGAGAGAGTATGTTTAGTATAAACGGTATTGTAACTTGGTTCCCAATAAAGTTGGGACTGTTTTGCATTGGCACTGGCTCAAGTCTATATTGCTTTGACCGTTTCACTATTGTGGGACACATGGGCAAACTCATTCATAACATTCTGGTCGGGGTTGTCTAACTTGCTTTAAGGAGAGACGAGACAGCAGTGAGAACCAGTCAATGTAACCCATACTTCAATTGCTGCTGGAGTCAGCAGCTGTGTAAACATTGTTTACAATGAGTATCAGATTGCAGGTACCCCTGCTTTTCAACCGTTTGCGTTGTGCAATGTTGCTTTTATGAAAGAGCTACATTAGTACCTGTTGTTGTGAAACCAAAGAGATTTTTCGCTTTTATAGGTAACGTGTGCTATAGATAGAGGAGAACCAGTAGATATACTTAAACTACCAGAAGGCACTTGATAAGTTGACACATTGAAGGTTATTGTCCAAAATGGTCTGGGAGGTAGTATATTAACATGGATAGATTGTCTGGCTAACAGAAAGCAAACAGTCAGTCGAAATGGGTCTTTTTCAGGTTGGCAAGATGGTGTGCCAAATGGCTTGGAGCTGTGACCTCTGCTATTCACTGTTTTTATAAAATAAAAAGGGAAAGAGATGACAGACATAGGGGCAAGAGTTGCTGACAGCACAAGGATGGGTAGGAAATTAAATCGTGAAAAGGACACGGAGGAAGCAAAAAGAATATGTGGACAGTTTAAGCGAATGAGCAAAGGTGTTGTAAATGGAGTACCGTGTGGGAAAATGTGTAATTATTTTCATTTTGATAGGAACAATAAAAAAAAGCATAGTATTTAAATGGGAATATTGTAGGGCTCTGGGATGCAGGGGGATTAGTCTGACCTTGTACATGAGTCACAAAAGGTTAATATGCAGTTACAGCAATTGTTAGGAGGGATAATAGAATGTTAAGGTTTATCTCGCTATACAAAAGGAAGATAGGCTTCATTTTACAGGACACTGGTCAAACCAGAGCTGGAGTATTAACGGTCACCTTTATTTAAGGACAATGTTAATTTGTTGGAAACAGTTCAGAGTCTGTTTACTGGACTAATGCCTGGAATACATTTTGTGACCTTTAATGAGGAAAGGAAGGTCAGTCTAAGTTTGTATTCACTGGAGGTAACTTCAAGCTGAACTCTGTGATCCTGCTGGATTCGGCATCAAGATGATAGAAATGTTGAGACAAAATTACCACAACACTCGGATTTCAGTTTCCTGGCTTGCAAGATTGGACAATGTCTGTGCATGTTTCAGAATCCTATTGTCTCAGTGATTATATCAAACGGTTTGTCCTCACTCAGTTGCATGTCCAAGTGATTGTCAGGATGCTTTGCATATGGCCATGACCAACTCTGAGATGAGGTAATTGTTCACAGAGAATCCTTGGAGTTAGGTTGTCTCCATTTTAATGAAGTGAGAAGTAAGATTCACATCACACAAGTGCCAGGCAATGATCGTCTCCAACAAGAAAATCAAACTATTGCTTTCTGACACTAATGAACGCCCCATGATCAACATTGACAGAAACTGAACTGGACTAGTCATGTAGCCATTAAGCTAGAAGAGTCAGTCACAGAAGCTAGGGGTTTGGCAGTAAGTAACTGAACTCCTGACTCTCCAAGGCCCGTTCACCATCCACAAGGCACAGGTCAGGAGTGTGATGGAATGTGACCCACTTGGCTGGATGGGTGTAGCTCCTACAACCAAGAACCTTGAAACCATCCAAGACAAAGCAGTCCACTTGATTGGCAACACATCAACAAACATCCACTCCCTCCACTCCTGACGCCTAGTAGCAGCAGTGGGTAATATCTACAGGACGCACTGCAGAAATTCACCAAAGTTCCTTCGATGGCACTGTTCAAACCCATGATTTGATTTGACTTATTGTCACATGTTATCAGTGAAGTTTTGTTTTGCGAGCAGCACAAGCAGAGCGAGGCATACAAGGTTACAACTGCACAGATGCTCAAAAGCAAGGTCAGCGTTACATTGAAATTAGGGAGGTCCGTATGTAAGTTAGCTCACAGAGCTGGAAGGTTTGTTTTCAGACGTTTCGTCACCATGACTCGGTAACATCATCAGTGACGCCTATGTTGGTATGTCCTGCCTCTCTATTTATAGGTCTTGGTTTCTTAAGGTGGGTGATGTCATTTGCGGTTGTTTTTTTTCAAGGGGAGGTAGATGGGATCTAAGTCGATGTGTTTACTGAAGGAGTTCTGGTTAGAATGCCATGCCTCTAAGAATTTGCATGCGTGTCTTTGTTTTGCCTGTCCCAGGATGTGTTTCCATACATACAGAAAAAGAAGTTCACCACTTTGGTTGAGACAACAAACACATCCTGGGACAGATGAAACAAAGACACGCATGAGAATTCTTAGAGGCACGCCACCAATAAACACATCGACTTAGATCCCATCCACCTTCCCTTGAAAAAAAACCCCCAGAAATGACATCATCCACCTTAAGAAACTAAGAGCTATATCACTGGAGATTCTCACTAATGATGTTACCAAGTCATGGTGACGAAACGTCTGAAAACAAACCTCCAGCTCAGCGAGCTAACTTACAGACTCATCAACCTGAGCTACAAATCTTCTCAAAAATTAGAGAGGTCCAGTCTGATAACAGCAGACAGCAGGGAAGAAGCTGTTCTTGAGCCTGCTAGTGCATGTGTTCAAGCATCTGAACCTTCCACCTGTCAGAAGAGGTGGAGGAAAGTACTACTTGGATGGGAGGGGTCTTTTATGGTGTTAGCAGCCTTTGCGCAGGAACGGGAATTGTAGACAGAGTCCAGGGACGAGAGGTTGACTTCCATGATGGTCTGGCCGGTGCATACGAGAGAAAGTGAGGACTGCAGATGCCGGAGACCAGAGTTGAAAAATGTGGTGCTGGAAAAACACAGCAGGCCAGACAGCATCCGAGGAGTTTCTTACAGTCCTGGGCAGAGCAGTTGCTGTCCTAGGCCGTTATGCACCCGAACAGTATGCTTTCTGTGGTGCATCTGTAGGGTCCTTATGGACATGTTGAAGAAGAAGCCTCCTGAAGAAGAAGAAGAAGAAGTTGCTGTCCTTTTCCATACAGGACAAATGCAGCAGGTACATGGGAACCAAGACACTCTCCATCCTGACCAGGAAATATTTGGATGTTCCTCAGTGTCTCTGATGCAAAACCCTGGAATTTCCTCCCTAAGGACATTGAGGGGCCACCAACTGCACATGAACTGCAGTGGTTCAAGAAGGCAGCTAGAGACAATAAAAGCTGGGCACTGCCCATGTTCTGCGATTCAAAAATGTTTGCACCAAGTTCCACCAACAGCTTCCTGGTCCTCTTGTTTCTCACCCTCACTGAAACCAGCTCTGCGCATGCGGTTACCCGGCGGCTGGGATGCGCGATACGCATGCGGATACACGGCATTCGGGCGGTGCGACAGTCTCCGCGCATGCGGATGTCCGGCGCATCGCCGGCTAGGACGCCCGAGACGCATGCGGGTACACGGCACTCCGCCTTCGCGACGGGCGCTGCGCAGGCGGGTAGCCGGCCCGCTGCGCACGCGGTTGGACGCTGAGGGCCGCGTGCCGGGCGATGGCGGTTGAGAATGTGAGGCACGAGGCTGAAAAGGGCGGGGTCGCGCAAACGTCATTCACCCCTCACCCCTCCCCCCCCTAAAACATACCCCCCAACACAGAGGGAAGGAGGTGAGAGGGGGAGGGGGAGGGGGGAGGGGGGGTGAGGGGAGAGGGAGGGGTGGGGAGGGAGGGGAGGGGAGAGGGAGGGGAGAGGGAGGGAGGGGAGGGGAGGGGAGGGGAGAGGGAGGGGTGGGGAGGGAGGGGAGGGGAGAGGGAGGGGAGAGGGAGGGAGGGGAGGGGAGGGGAGAGGGAGGGGAGAGGGAGGGAGGGGAGAGGGAGGGGTGGGGAGGGGAGAGGGAGGGGGGGTGAGGGGGAGAGGGAGGGGAGAGGGAGGGGTGGGGAGGGGAGGGGGAGGGGGAGGGGGAGGGGAGAGGGAGGGGAGAGGGAGGGGTGGGGAGGGGAGAGGGAGGGGGGGTGAGGGGAGAGGGAGGGGGGGTGAGGGGAGAGGGAGGGGGGGGTGAGGGGAGGGGGAGGGGGGGTGAGGGGAGAGGGAGGGGAGAGGGAGGGAGAGGGAGGGGGGGGTGAGGGGTGAGGGAGGGGAGAGGGAGGGGTGGGGAGGGGAGAGGGAGGGGTGGGGAGGGGAGGGGGAGGGGGGGTGAGGGGAGAGGGAGGGGGGGTGAGGGGAGAGGGAGGGGGGGTGAGGGGAGAGGGAGGGGTGGGGAGGGGAGAGGGAGGGGGGGTGAGGGGTGAGGGAGGGGAGAGGGAGGGGTGGGGAGGGGAGAGGGAGGGGTGGGGAGGGGAGGGGGAGGGGGGGTGAGGGGAGAGGGAGGGGAGAGGGAGGGGTGGGGAGGGGAGGGGGAGGGGGAGGGGGAGGGGGGGTGAGGGGAGAGGGAGGGGGGGAGAGGGAGGGGGGGTGAGGGGTGAGGGAGGGGAGAGGGAGGGGTAGGGAGGGGAGAGGGAGGGGTGGGGAGGGGAGAGGGAGGGGGGGTGAGGGGAGAGGGAGGGGAGAGGGAGGGGTGGGGAGGGGAGGGGGAGGGGGAGGGGGAGGGGGGGGTGAGGGGAGAGGGGGGGGAGGGGGAGGGGGGGTGAGGGGAGAGGGAGGGGAGAGGGAGGGAGGGGAGGGAGGGGAGGGGAGGGGAGAGGGAGGGGAGAGGGAGGGGTGGGGAGGGGAGGGGGAGGGGGGGGTGAGGGGAGAGGGGAGGGGAGAGGGAGGGGGGGTGAGGGGAGAGGGAGGGGAGAGGGAGGGGTGGGGAGGGGAGAGGGAGGGGTGGGGAGGGGAGAGGGAGGGGGGGTGAGGGGAGAGGGAGGGGAGAGGGAGGGGTGGGGAGGGGAGGGGGAGGGGGGGTGAGGGGAGAGGGAGGGGAGAGGGAGGGGTGGGGAGGGGAGAGGGAGGGGTGGGGAGGGGAGGGGGAGGGGGGGTGAGGGGAGAGGGAGGGGAGAGGGAGGGAGGGGAGGGGAGGGGAGAGGGAGGGGAGAGGGAGGGGTGGGGAGGGAGGGGAGGGGAGAGGGAGGGAGGGGAGGGAGGGGAGGGGAGGGGAGAGGGAGGGGAGAGGGAGGGAGGGGAGGGGAGGGGAGAGGGGGGGTGAGGGGAGAGGGATGGGAGAGGGAGGGGAGAGGGAGGGAGGGGAGAGGGAGAGGGAGGGGAGAGGGAGGGGTGGGGAGGGAGGGGAGAGGGAGAGGGAGGGGAGAGGGAGGGGTGGGGAGGGAGGGGAGGGGAGAGGGAGGGAGGGGAGGGAGGGGAGGGGAGGGGAGAGGGAGGGGAGAGGGAGGGAGGGGAGGGAGGGGAGGGGAGAGGGAGGGAGGGGAGGGAGGGGAGGGGAGGGGAGGGGAGGGGAGAGGGAGGGGAGAGGGAGGGGTGGGGAGGGGAGGGGGGAGGGGGGGTGAGGGGAGAGGGAGGGGGGGTGAGGGGAGAGGGAGGGGGGGTGAGGGGAGAGGGAGGGGAGAGGGGAGGGAGGGGAGGGGAGGGGAGAGGGAGGGGAGAGGGAGGGGTGGGGAGGGAGGGGAGAGGGAGGGAGGGGAGGGAGGGGAGGGGAGAGAGGGGAGAGGGAGAGGGGAGGGAGGGGAGGGGAGGGGAGAGGGAGGGAGGGGAGGGGAGGGGAGAGGGGGGGTGAGGGGAGAGGGAGGGGAGAGGGAGGGGAGAGGGAGGGAGGGGAGGGGAGGGGAGAGGGAGGGGAGAGGGAGGGGTGGGGAGGGAGGGGAGGGGGGAGGGGAGGGAGGGGAGGGGAGGGGAGGGGAGAGGGAGGGAGGGAGGGAGGGGAGGGGAGAGGGAGGGGAGAGGGAGGGAGGGGAGGGAGGGGAGGGGAGGGGAGAGGGAGGGGAGAGGGAGGGGTGGGGAGGGGAGGGGGAGGGGGGGTGAGGGGAGAGGGAGGGGGGGTGAGGGAGAGGGAGGGGGGGTGAGGGGAGAGGGAGGGGAGAGGGAGGGGTGGGGAGGGGAGAGGAGGGGTGGGGAGGGGAGAGGGAGGGGGGGTGAGGGGAGAGGGAGGGGAGAGGGAGGGGTGGGGAGGGGAGGGGGAGGGGGGGTGAGGGGAGAGGGAGGGGAGAGGGAGGGGTGGGGAGGGGAGAGGGAGGGGTGGGGAGGGGAGGGGGAGGGGGGGTGAGGGGAGAGGGAGGGGAGAGGGAGGGGTGGGGAGGGGAGAGGGAGGGGTGGGGAGGGGAGGGGGAGGGGGAGGGGGGGGTGAGGGGAGAGGGATGGGAGAGGGAGGGAGGGGAGAGGGAGGGGTGGGGAGGGGAGAGGGAGGGAGGGGAGGGAGGGGAGGGGAGAGGGAGGGGAGAGGGGAGGGGGAGGGGAGAGGAGAGGGGAGGGAGGGAGAGGGAGGGGAGGGGAGAGGGAGGGGGTGGGGAGGGGAGAGGGAGGGAGGGAGAGGGAGGGAGGGGAGGGAGGGGAGAGGGTGGGGAGGGGAGAGGGAGGGGGGGTGAGGGGTGAGGGAGGGGAGAGGGAGGGGTGGGGAGGGGAGAGGGAGGGGTGGGAGGGGAGGGGAGGGGGAGGGGGGGTGAGGGGAGAGGGAGGGGAGAGGGAGGGGTGGGGAGGGGAGGGGGAGGGGGGGTGAGGGGAGAGGGAGGGGGGGTGAGGGGAGGGGGAGGGGGGGTGAGGGGAGAGGGAGGGGAGAGGGAGGGGTGGGGGAGGGGAGAGGGAGGGGGGGTGAGGGGAGAGGGAGGGGAGAGGGAGGGGTGGGGAGGGGAGGGGGAGGGGGGGTGAGGGGAGAGGGAGGGGTGGGGAGGGAGGGGAGGGCAGAGGGAGGGGAGAGGGAGGGAGGGGAGGGGAGGGGAGGGGAGAGGGAGGGGTGGGGAGGGAGGGGAGGGGAGAGGGAGGGGAGAGGGAGGGAGGGGAGGGGAGGGGAGAGGGAGGGGAGAGGGAGGGAGGGGAGAGGGAGGGGTGGGGAGGGGAGAGGGAGGGGGGGTGAGGGGAGAGGGAGGGGAGAGGGAGGGGTGGGGAGGGGAGGGGGAGGGGGAGGGGAGGGGAGAGGGAGGGAGAGGGAGGGGGTGGGGAGGGGAGAGGGAGGGGGGGGTGAGGGGAGAGGGAGGGGGGGTGAGGGGAGAGGGAGGGGGGTGAGGGAGGGGGAGGGGGGGTGAGGGGAGAGGGAGGGGAGAGGGAGGGGTGGGGAGGGAGAGGGAGGGGGGGGTGAGGGGAGAGGGAGGGGAGAGGGAGGGGTGGGGGAGGGGAGAGGGAGGGGTGGGGGAGGGGAGAGGGAGGGGGGGTGAGGGGTGAGGGAGGGGAGAGGGAGGGGTGGGGAGGGGAGAGGGAGGGGGGGTGAGGGGAGAGGGAGGGGAGAGGGAGGGGTGGGGAGGGGAGGGGAGGGGGAGGGGGAGGGGGGGTGAGGGGAGAGGGAGGGGGGGAGAGGGAGGGGGGGTGAGGGGTGAGGGAGGGGAGAGGGAGGGGTAGGGAGGGGAGAGGGAGGGGTGGGGAGGGAGAGGGAGGGGTGGGGAGGGGAGGGGGAGGGGGGGTGAGGGGAGAGGGGGGGGGAGGGGGAGGGGGGGTGAGGGGAGAGGGAGGGGAGAGGGAGGGAGGGAGGGGAGGGGGAGGGAGGGGAGAGGGAGGGGAGAGGGAGGGGTGGGGAGGGAGAGGGGGAGGGGGGTGAGGGGAGAGGGAGGGGAGAGGGAGGGGGGGTGAGGGGAGAGGGAGGGGGGGTGAGGGGAGAGGGAGGGGAGAGGGAGGGGGTGGGGAGGGGAGAGGGAGGGGTGGGAGGGGAGAGGGAGGGGGGGTGAGGGGGGAGAGGGAGGGAGAGGGAGGGGGTGGGGAGGGGAGGGGGAGGGGGGGGTGAGGGGAGAGGGAGGGGAGAGGGAGGGGTGGGGAGGGGAGAGGAGGGGTGGGGAGGGGAGGGGGAGGGGGGGTGAGGGGAAGAGGAGGGGAGAGGGAGGGAGGGAGGGGAGGGAGAGGGAGGGGAGAGGGAGGGAGTGGGGAGGGAGGGAGGGGGAGGGAGAGGGAGGGAGGGGAGGGAGGGGAGGGGAGGGGAGAGGGAGGGGAGAGGGAGGGAGGGGAGGGGAGGGGAGGGGGGGGTGAGGGGAGAGGGATGGGAGAGGGAGGGGAGAGGGAGGGAGGGGAGAGGGAGGGAGAGGGAGGGGGAGAGGGAGGGGTGGGGAGGAGGGGAGGGGAGAGGGAGGGAGGGGAGGGAGGGGAGGGGAGGGGAGAGGGAGGGGAGAGGGAGGGAGGGGAGGGAGGGGAGGGGAGAGGGAGGGGAGAGGGAGGGAGGGGAGGGGAGGGGAGGGAGAGGGGAGAGAGGGAGGGAGAGGGAGGGGTGGGGAGGGGAGGGGTAGGGGTGGTGAGGGGAGAGGGTGGGGGGGTGAGGGAGAGGAGGGGGGGTGAGGGGGAGGGGGAGGGGAGAGGGAGGGGAGAGGGAGGGGGGAGGGGAGAGGGAGGGGAGGGGAGAGGAGGGTGGGGAGGGAGGGGAGAGGGAGGGAGGGGAGGGAGGGGAGGGGAGAGGAGGGGAGAGGGAGGGAGGGGAGGGGAGGGGAGAGGGAGGGAGGGGAGGGGAGGGGAGAGAGGGGGGGTGAGGGGAGAGGGAGGGAGAGGGAGGGGAGAGGGAGGAGGGGAGGGGAGGGGAGAGGGAGGGGAGAGGGAGGGGTGGGAGGAGGGAGGGGGGAGGGGAGGGAGGGGAGGGGAGGGGAGAGGGAGGGAGGGGAGGGAGGGGAGGGAGAGGGAGGGGAGAGGGAGGGAGGGGAGGGAGGGGAGGGGAGGGGAGGGGAGAGGGAGGGGAGAGGGAGGGGGGTGAGGGGAGAGGGAGGGGGGGTGAGGGGAGAGGGAGGGGGGGTGAGGGGAGAGGAGGGGAGAGGGAGGGGTGGGGAGGGGAGAGGGAGGGGTGGGGAGGGGAGAGGGAGGGGGGGTGAGGGGAGAGGGAGGGGAGAGGGAGGGGTGGGGAGGGGAGGGGGAGGGGGGGTGAGGGAGAGGGAGGGAGAGGGAGGGGTGGGGAGGGGAGAGGGAGGGGTGGGGAGGGGAGGGGGAGGGGGGGGGTGAGGGGAGAGGGAGGGGAGAGGGAGGGGGTGGGGAGGGGAGAGGGAGGGGTGGGGAGGGGAGGGGGAGGGGAGAGGGGGGTGAGGGAGGAGGGAGGGGAGAGGGAGGGAGGGGAGAGGGAGGGGTGGGGAGGGGAGAGGGAGGAGGGAGGGAGGGGAGGGGAGGGGGAGGGGGGTGAGGGGAGAGGGAGGGGAGAGGGAGGGGTGGGGAGGGGAGAGGGAGGGGTGGGGAGGGGAGGGGGAGGGGGAGGGGGGGTGAGGGAGAGGGAGGGGAGAGGAGGGAGGGGAGAGGGAGGGGTGGGGAGGGGAGAGGGAGGGAGGGGAGGGAGGGGAGGGGAGAGGGAGGGGTGAGGGAGGGAGGGGAGGGGAGAGGGAGGGGAGAGGGAGGGGTGGGGAGGGGAGAGGGGAGGGGAGGGGAGAGGGAGGGGAGGGGAGGGGAGAGGGAGGGGTGGGGAGGGGAGAGGGAGGGAGGGGAGGAGGGAGGGGAGGGAGGGGAGAGGGAGGGGAGGGGAGAGGGAGGGGGGTGGAGGGGTGAGGGAGGGGAGAGGGAGGGGTGGGGAGGGGAGAGGGAGGGGTGGGGAGGGGAGGGGGAGGGGGGGTGAGGGGAGAGGGAGGGGAGAGGGAGGGGTGGGGAGGGGAGGGGGAGGGGGGGTGAGGGGAGGGGAGGGGGAGGGGGGTGGTGAGGGGAGAGGGAGGAGGGGGGGTGAGGGAGAGAGGGAGGGGGGGTGAGGGAGGGGAGGAGGGGGTGGGGGGAGGGGTGGGGGGGGGTGAGGGGAGAGGGAGGGGAGAGGGGTGGGGAGGGGAGAGGGAGGGGGGTGAGGGGAGGGAGGGGAGGGAGGGGTGGGGAGGGGAGGGGGAGGGGGGTGAGGGGAGTGGGAGGGGGGGTGAGGGGAGAGGGAGGGTGGGGAGGGGAGGGGAGGGGGGGTGAGGGGTGAGGAGGGGAGGAGAGGGGTGGGAGGGGAGGGGAGGGGGGGTGGGGAGTGGGAGGGGAGTGGGTGGGGTGGGGAGGGGAGGGAGGGGAGGGGGAGGGGGGGTGAGGGGAGAGGGAGGGGGGAGGGGGGGGTGAGGGGAGGGAGGGAGTGGGAGAGGGGTGAGAGGGGGGTGGGAGGGGTGTGGGGAGGGGTGGGGAGGGGGGGGGGTGGGGGGGGTGAGGGGTGGGGAGGGGAGTGAGAGGGAGGGGAGGGGTGAGGGTGGATGGGAGGGGGTGGGGGAGGGGAGGGGGGTGAGGGGTGTGGGTGGGGAGGGGGAGTGGGGGGAGGGTGAGGGAGAGGGAGGGAGAGGGTGGGGGAGGGGTGGGGTGGTGGGGTGTGGGTGGGGAGGGGTGTGGGAGGGGGGGGAGGGGTGGGGGAGGAGGGGGGAGGGGTGTGGGTGGGGTGTGGGTGGGGGGGGGTGGGTGGGGGGGGGGTGGGGTGTGGGATGGGGGAGGGGTGGGTGGGGTGGGGGGGGGTGGGGTGTGGGTGGGGTGGGAGGTGGGGGTGGGGTGGGGGTGGGGTGTGGTGGGGGTGTGGGTGGGGGGGGTGGGTGGGGGTGGCGGGTGGGTGTGGGTGTGGGTGGGGTGTGGGTGGGGGGAGGGAGGGGTGTGGGGGGGGGTCTGGGGGTGGGGAGGGGTGGGGTGTGGTGGGGGTGTGGGTGTGGGTGGGGGTGGGTGGGAGTGGAGTGGTCGGGGTGAGGGTGGGGTGCTGGTGGGGTGGGGGTGGGGAGGCGGGTGGGGTGTGGGTGGGTGTGGGTGGGTGTGAGGGTGGGGGGGGGGTGTGGCGTGGGGTGTGGGTGGAGGGGGGGTGGGGTGTGGG
>NC_092785.1:26854562-26903187 GCF_047496795.1 Chiloscyllium punctatum | reverse complement strand
GAGGGAGGGGGGTGGGGAGGGGAGGGGGGGAGGGGGGGGTGAGGGGGAGGAGGGAGAGGGAGGGGTGAGGGGAGGGGGAGGGGGGGTGAGGGGAGAGGGAGGGGAGAGGGAGGGGGGGTGAGGGGAGGGGGAGGGGGGGTGAGGGGAGAGGGAGGGGAGAGGGAGGGGTGGGGAGGGGAGAGGGAGGGGGGGTGAGGGAGAGGGGAGGGGAGAGGGAGGGGTGGGGAGGGGAGGGGGAGGGGGGGTGAGGGGAGAGGGAGGGGTGGGGAGGGGAGAGGGAGGGGTGGGGAGGGGAGGGGGAGGGGGGGTGAGGGGGTGAGGGAGGGGAGGAGAGGGAGGGGTGGGGAGGGGAGAGGGAGGGGGTGGGGGAGGGAGGGGAGAGGGGAGGGGGGGAGAGGGGAGAGGGAGGGGAGAGGGAGGGGAGGGGAGGGGAGGGGAGGGGAGAGGGGAGGGGGGGTGAGGGGAGAGGGGAGGGGGGAGAGGGAGGGGGGTGAGGGTGGGGAGGGGAGAGGGAGGGTAGGGAGGGGAGGGAGGGGTGGGGAGGGGAGAGGGAGGGGTGGGGAGGGGAGGGGGAGGGGGGGTGAGGGGAGAGGGAGAGGGAGGGGTGGGGAGGGGAGGGGGAGGGGGAGGGGGAGGGAGGGGTGAGGGGAGAGGGGGGGGAGGGGAGGGGGGGTGAGGGGAGAGGGAGGGGAGGGGGAGGGAGGGGAGGGGAGGGGAGAGGGAGGGGAGAGGGAGGGGTGGGGAGGGGAGGGGGAGGGGGGGTGAGGGAGAGGGAGAGGGAGGGGGGGGGGTGAGGGGAGAGGGAGGGGGGGTGAGGGGAGAGGGAGGGGAGAGGGAGGGGTGGGGAGGGGAGAGGGAGGGGGGTGAGGGGAGAGGGAGGGGAGAGGGAGGGGTGGGGAGGGGAGGGGGAGGGGGGTGAGGGGAGAGGGAGGGGAGAGGGAGGGGTGGGGAGGGGAGAGGGAGGGGTGGGGAGGGGAGGGGGAGGGGGGGTGAGGGGAGAGGGAGGGGAGAGGGAGGGAGGGGAGGGGAGGGGAGAGGGAGGGGAGAGGGAGGGGTGGGGAGGGAGGGGAGGGGGGAGGGAGGGAGGGGAGGGGAGGGGAGGGGAGGGGAGAGGGAGGGGAGAGGGAGGGAGGGGAGGGAGGGGAGAGGGGGGGGTGAGGGGAGAGGGATGGGAGAGGGAGGGAGAGGGAGGGAGGGGAGAGGGAGGGGAGAGGGAGGGGAGAGGGAGGGGTGGGGAGGGAGGGGAGGGGAGAGGGAGGGGAGGGAGGGGAGGGGAGGGGAGAGGGAGGGGAGAGGGAGGAGGGGAGGGAGGGGAGGGGAGAGGGAGGGGAGAGGGAGGGAGGGGAGGGAGGGGAGGGGAGGGGAGGGGAGAGGGAGGGGAGAGGGAGGGGTGGGGAGGGGAGGGGGAGGGGGGGGTGAGGGGAGAGGGAGGGGGGGGGTGAGGGGAGAGGGAGGGGGGTGAGGGGAGAGGGAGGGGAGAGGGAGGGAGGGGAGGGGAGGGGAGAGGGAGGGGAGAGGGAGGGGTGGGGAGGGAGGGGAGGGGAGAGGGAGGGGAGGGGGAGGGAGGGGAGGGAGAGGGAGGGGAGAGGGAGGGAGGGGAGGGGAGGGGAGAGGGAGGGAGGGGAGGGGAGGGGAGAGGGGGGGTGGAGGGGAGTGGGAGGGGAGAGGGAGGGGAGAGGGAGGGAGGGGAGGGGAGGGGAGAGGGAGGGAGAGGGAGGGGAGGGGAGGGGAGGGGGAGGGGAGGGGAGGGGGAGGGGAGAGGAGGGAGGGGAGGGGAGAGGGAGGGAGAGGGAGGGGAGGGAGGGGAGGGGAGAGGGAGGGGAGGAGGGAGGGAGGGGAGGGAGGGGAGGGGAGGGGAGGGGAGGGGAGGGGAGAGGGAGGGGTGGGGAGGGGAGGGGGAGGGGGGGGGTGAGGGGAGAGGGAGGGGGGGAGGTGAGGGGAGAGGGAGGGGGGGTGAGGGGAGAGGGAGGGGGGGGTGAGGGGAGAGGGAGGGGAGAGGGAGGGGGTGGGGAGGGGAGAGGGAGGGGTGGGGAGGGGAGAGGGAGGGGGGGTGAGGGGAGAGGGAGGGGAGAGGGAGGGGTGGGGAGGGGAGGGGGAGGGGGGGTGAGGGGAGAGGGAGGGGAGAGGGAGGGTGGGGAGGGGAGAGGGAGGGGTGGGGAGGGGAGGGGGAGGGGGGGTGAGGGGAGAGGGAGGGGAGAGGGAGGGGTGGGGAGGGGAGAGGGAGGGGTGGGGAGGGGAGGGTGGGAGGGGGGAGGGGGGGAGGGGAGAGGGAGGGGAGAGGGAGGGAGGGGAGAGGAGGGGTGGGGAGGGGAGAGGGAGGGAGGGGAGGGAGGGGGAGGGGAGAGGGAGGGGAGAGGGAGGGGTGGGGAGGGGAGAGGGAGGGAGGGGAGGGGAGAGGGAGGGGAGGGGAGGGGAGAGGGAGGGGTGGGGAGGGGAGAGGGAGGGAGGGGAGGGAGGGAGGGGAGGGAGGGGGAGAGGGTGGGGAGGGGAGAGGGAGGGGGGGTGAGGGAGGGGGAGAGGGAGGGGTGGGGAGGGGAGAGGGAGGGGTGGGGAGGGGAGGGGAGGGGGGGTGAGGGGAGAGGGAGGGGAGAGGGAGGGGTGGGGAGGGGAGGGGGAGGGGGAGGGGGAGGGGGGGTGAGGGGAGAGGGAGGGGGGGTGAGGGGTGAGGGAGGGGAGAGGGAGGGTGGGAGGGGGAGGGAGGGAGGGGTGGGGAGGGGAGGGGGAGGGGGGGTGAGGGGAGAGGGAGGGAGAGGGAGGGGTGGGGAGGGGAGGGGGAGGGGGAGGGGGAGGGGGGGTGAGGGGAGAGGGGGGGGAGGGGGAGGGGGGGTGAGGGGAGAGGGAGGGGAGAGGGAGGGAGGGGAGGGAGGGGAGGGGAGGGGAGAGGGAGGGGGAGAGGGAGGGGTGGGGAGGGGAGGGGGAGGGGGAGTGAGGGGAGAGGGAGGGGAGAGGGAGGGGTGGGGAGGGGAGGGGGAGGGGGGGTGAGGGGAGAGGGAGGGGAGAGGGAGGGGTGGGGAGGGGAGAGGGAGGGGTGGGGAGGGGAGAGGGAGGGGGGGTGAGGGAGAGGGAGGGGGGGTGAGGGGAGGGGGAGGGGGGGTGAGGGGAGAGGGAGGGGGGGTGAGGGGAGAGGGAGGGGAGAGGGAGGGGTGGGGAGGGGAGAGGGAGGGGGGGTGAGGGGAGAGGGAGGGGAGAGGGAGGGGTGGGGAGGGGAGGGGGAGGGGGGGTGAGGGGAGAGGGAGGGGGGTGAGGGGAGAGGGAGGGTGGGGAGGGGAGAGGGAGGGGGGGTGAGGGGTGAGGGAGGGGAGAGGGAGGGGTGGGGAGGGGAGAGGGAGGGGTGGGGAGGGGAGGGGGAGGGGGGGTGAGGGGCGAGGGGAGGGGAGAGGGAGGGGTGGGGAGGGGAGGGGGAGGGGGAGGGGGAGGGGGGGTGAGGGGAGAGGGAGGGGGGGAGAGGGAGGGGGGTGAGGGGTGAGGGAGGGAGGGAGAGGGAGGGGTAGGGAGGGGAGAGGGAGGGTGGGGAGGGGAGAGGGAGGGGTGGGGAGGGGAGGGGGAGGGGGGGTGAGGGGAGGGAGGGGGGGGAGGGGAGGGTGGGTGAGGGGAGAGGGAGGGGAGAGGGAGGGGTGGGGAGGGGAGGGGGAGGGGGGGTGAGGGGAGAGGGAGGGGAGAGGGAGGGGGGGTGAGGGGAGAGGGAGGGGGGGTGAGGGGAGAGGGAGGGGAGAGGGAGGGGTGGGGAGGGGAGAGGGAGGGGTGGGGAGGGGAGAGGGAGGGGGGTGAGGGGAGAGGGAGGGGAGAGGGAGGGGTGGGGAGGGGAGGGGGAGGGGGGGTGAGGGGAGAGGGAGGGGAGAGGGAGGGGTGGGGAGGGGAGAGGGAGGGGTGGGGAGGGGAGGGGGAGGGGGGGTGAGGGGAGAGGGAGGGGAGAGGGAGGGAGGGGAGGGGAGGGGAGAGGGAGGGAGAGGGAGGGGTGGGGAGGGAGGGGAGGGAGGGAGGGAGGGGAGGGAGGGGAGGGGAGGGGAGAGGGAGGGGAGAGGGAGGGAGGGGAGGGGAGGGGAGAGGGGGGGTGAGGGGAGAGGGATGGGAGAGGGAGGGGAGAGGGAGGGAGGGGAGAGGGAGGGGAGGAGGGAGGGGTGAGGGAGGGGTGGGGAGGGAGGGGAGGGGAGAGGGAGGGGAGGTGGGGAGGGGAGGGGAGAGGGGGGGAGGGGAGGGAGGGGAGGAGGGGAGGGGAGGGGAGGGGAGAGGGAGGGAGGGGAGGGAGGGGAGGGGAGGGGAGGGGAGAGGGAGGGGAGAGGGAGGGGTGGGGAGGGGAGGGGGAGGGGGGGGTGAGGGGAGAGGGAGGGGGGGTGAGGGGAGAGGGAGGGGGGGGTGGGGGGGGGAGGGGAGAGGGAGGGGAGGGGGGGTGGGGGGGGGGGGAGGGAGGGGAGAGGGAGGGGTGGGGAGGGAGGGGAGGGGAGAGGGAGGGAGGGGAGGGAGGGGAGGGGAGGAGGGGAGGGGAGAGGGTGGGAGGGGGGGAGGGGAGAGGGAGGGAGGGGAGGGGAGGGGAGAGGGGGGGTGAGGGGAGAGGGAGGGGAGAGGGAGGGGAGAGGGAGGGAGGGGAGGGGAGGGGAGAGGGTGGGGAGAGGGAGGGGTGGGGAGGGAGGGGAGGGGGGGAGGGGAGGGAGGGGGGGGGTGGGGAGGGGAGGGTGGGGGGGAGGGGAGGGGTGAGGGAGGGGGAGGGAGGGAGGGGAGGGAGGGGAGGGGTGGGGTGGGGAGAGGGTGGGGTGAGGGAGGGGTGGGGAGGGGTGGGGGAGGGGGGGTGAGGGGTGTGGGAGGGTGAGGGTGGGGGGGTGAGGGGAGGGGAGGGGGGGTGAGGGGAGAGGGAGGGGAGAGGGAGGGGGTGGGGAGGGGAGAGGGAGGGGTGGGGAGGGGGAGAGGGAGGGGGGGGTGAGGGGAGAGGGGGGGGAGGGAGGGGTGGGGAGGGGGGGGTGGGGGGGTGAGGGGAGGGAGGGGAGGGGTGGGGGGTGGGGAGGGGAGGGGAGGGGTGGGGAGGGGAGGGGGAGGGGGGGTGAGGGGGAGGGAGGGGAGAGGGAGGGGTGGGGAGGGGAGAGGGTGGGGGTGGGGTGGGGAGGGGGAGGGGGTGGGGGGGGGTGAGGGGAGGGGAGGGGTGAGGGGGGAGGGGAGAGGGAGGGGTGGGGAGGGGAGAGGGTGGGGAGGGAGGGAGGGGAGGGGTGAGGGTGGGGAGGGGAGGGGTGGGGAGGGGAGAGGGAGGGGGTGGGAGGGGAGGGGAGGGGTGGGGAGGGGAGAGGGAGGGGTGGGGAGGGGAGAGGGAGGGGGGGGAGGGAGGGAGGGGAGGGAGGGGAGAGGGGTGGGAGGGGAGAGGGAGGGGGGGTGAGGGAGGGGAGAGGGAGGGGTGGGGAGGGGAGAGGGAGGGGTGGGGAGGGGAGGGGGAGGGGGGGTGAGGGGAGGGGGGGAGAGGGAGGGGTGGGGGGGGAGGGGGGAGGGGGAGGGGGAGGGGGGGTGAGGGGAGGAGGGAGGGGGGTGAGGGGTGAGGGAGGGGAGGGGAGGGGTGGGGAGGGGAGAGGGAGGGGTGGGGAGGGGAGGGGAGGGGGGGTGAGGGGAGAGGGAGGGGAGAGGGAGGGGTGGGGAGGGGAGGGGGAGGGGGAGGGGGAGGGGGGGTGAGGGGAGAGGGGGGGGAGGGGGAGGGGGGGTGAGGGGAGAGGGAGGGAGAGGGAGGGAGGGGAGGGAGGGGAGGGGAGGGGAGAGGGAGGGGAGAGGGAGGGGTGGGGAGGGGAGGGGGAGGGGGAGTGAGGGGAGAGGGAGGGGAGAGGGAGGGGTGGGGAGGGGAGGGGGAGGGGGGGTGAGGGGAGAGGGAGGGGAGAGGGAGGGGTGGGGAGGGGAGAGGGAGGGGTGGGGAGGGGAGGGGGAGGGGGGGTGAGGGGAGAGGGAGGGGAGAGGGAGGGAGGGGAGGGGAGGGGAGAGGGAGGGGAGAGGGAGGGGTGGGGAGGGAGGGGAGGGGAGAGGGAGGGAGGGGAGGGAGGGGAGGGGAGGGGAGAGGGAGGGGAGAGGGAGGGAGGGGAGGGGAGGGGAGAGGGGGGGTGAGGGGAGAGGGATGGGAGAGGGAGGGGAGAGGGAGGAGGGGAGGGGAGGGGAGAGGGAGGGGAGAGGGAGGGGTGGGGAGGGAGGGGAGGGGAGGGGGAGGGAGGGGAGGGAGGGGAGGGGAGAGGGAGGGAGGGGAGGGAGGGGAGGGGAGGGAGGGGAGAGGGAGGGGAGGGGAGAGGGAGGGGTGGGGAGGGGAGAGGGAGGGAGGGGAGGGAGGGAGGGGAGGGAGGGGAGAGGGTGGGGAGGGGAGAGGGAGGGGGGGTGAGGGGTGAGGGAGGGGAGAGGGAGGGGTGGGGAGGGGAGAGGGAGGGGTGGGGAGGGGAGGGGGAGGGGGGGTGAGGGGAGAGGGAGGGGAGAGGGAGGGGTGGGGAGTGGAGGGGGAGGGGGAGGGGGGGTGAGGGGAGAGGGAGGGGGGGTGAGGGGTGAGGGAGGGGAGGGGAGGGGAGAGGGAGGGGTGGGGAGGGGAGAGGGAGGGAGGGGAGGAGGGAGGGGAGGGAGGGGAGAGGGTGGGGAGGGGAGAGGGAGGGGGGGTGAGGGGTGAGGGAGGGGAGAGGGAGGGGTGGGGAGGGGAGAGGGAGGGGTGGGGAGGGGAGGGGGAGGGGGGGTGAGGGAGAGGGAGGGGAGAGGGAGGGGTGGGGAGGGGAGGGGGAGGGGGAGGGGAGGGGGGGTGAGGGGAGAGGGAGGGGGGGTGAGGGGTGAGGGAGGGGAGAGGGAGGGGTGGGGAGGGGAGAGGGAGGGGTGGGGAGGGGAGGGGGAGGGGGGGTGAGGGGAGGGGAGGGAGGGGAGGGGAGGGGAGGGGAGGGGAGGGGAGGGGAGAGGGAGGGGTGGGGAGGGAGGGGTGGGGAGGGGAGAGGGAGGGGTGGGGAGGGGAGAGGGAGGGGTGGGGAGGGGAGAGGGAGGGGTGGGGAGGGGAGGGGAGGGGGAGGGGAGGGAGGGGAGGGGAGGGGAGGGGAGGGAGGGGAGGGGAGGGGTGGGGGAGGGGAGAGGGAGGGGTGGGGAGGGGAGAGGGAGGGGTGGGGAGGGGAGAGGGAGGGTGGGGAGGGAGGGAGGGGAGGGGAGGGAGGGGAGGGAGGGGAGGGGAGGGAGGGGGGAGGGGTGGGGAGGGGAGGGGGGGGGGAGAGGGTGGGGAGGGGAGGGAGGGGGGGAGGGAGGGGAGGGGAGGGGGGGGAGGGGAGGGGAGGGGGGGGAGGGGTGGAGGGGAGGGGGGGAGGGGAGGGGAGGGGAGGGGGGTGGGGAGGGGAGAGGGGGAAGGGGAGGGGGGGTGAGGGGAGGGGGAGGGGGGTGAGGGGAGGGGGAGGGGGGGTGAGGGGAGGGGGAGGGGGGTGAGGAGGGGGGGTGAGGGGAGGGGGAGGGGGGTGAGGAGGGGGGTGAGGGGTGGGGAGGGGAGAGGGAGGGAGGGGTGGGGAGGGGAGAGGGAGGGAGGGGAGGGGAGGGAGGGAGGGGAGGGGAGGGAGGGGAGGGGGAGGGAGGGGAGGGGAGGGAGGGGAGGGGGAGGGGGGGGAAGGGGAGGGGGGGGTGAGGGGGAGTGGGAGGGGGGGTGAGGAGGGGGGGGTGAGGGGAGTGGGAGGGGGGTGAGGGGAGTGGGAGGGGGGTGAGGAGGGGGGGTGAGGGTGAGGGGGAGGGGTGGTGAGGGGAGGGGGAGGGGGGGTGAGGAGGGGGGGTGAGGGAGGGGGGAGGGCGGTGAGGAGGGGGGGTGAGGGGAGGGGGAGGGGGGGTGAGGGGGAGGGGGAGGGGGGGGTGAGGGGAGTGGGAGGGGGGTGAGGGGAGGGAAGGGAGGGGAGAGGGTGGGGAGGGGAGTGGGTGGGAGGGGATGAGGAGGGGAGGGGGTTGAGGGGAGGGGAGGGGGTTGAGGGGAGGGGGGGAAGGGGGGAGGGGAGGGGGGCGAGGAGAGGGGGTGAGGAGAGGGGGGAAGGGAGAGGGGGAAGGGAGGGGGAAGGGAGGGGGGATGAGGAGGGTAGGGGGTTGAGGGGAGGTGGGGTGAGGGGAGGGGGGGGAGAGGGTGGGGAGGGGAGAGGGTGGGGAGGGGAGGGGAGGGGAGAGGGGGGGAGGGGAGAGGGAGGGAGGGGAGGGGAGGGAGGGAGAGGGTGGGGAGGGGAGGGGAGGGAGGGGAGAGGGTGGGGAGGGGAGAGGGTGGGGAGGGGAGGGGAGGGGGGAGGGGAGGGGGGGGGAGGGGAGGGGGGGGGGAGGGGAGGGGGGGGAGGGGAGGGTGGGGAGGGGGGGGGGAGGGAGGGGAGGGGGAGGGGGAGGGGGAGGGGGGAGGGGAGGGGGAGGGGGGAGTGGGAGGGGGGTGAGGAGGGGGAGTGAGGGAGGGGGAGGGGGTTGAGGGGAGGGGGGGAAGGGGGGAGGGGAGGGGGGCGAGGAGAGGGGGGAAGGGAGAGGGGGGAAGGGAGGGGGATGAGGGAGAGGGTAGGGGGTTGAGGGGAGGGGGGGTGAGGGGAGGGGGGGGAGAGGGTGGGGAGGGGAGAGGGTGGGGAGGGGAGGGGAGGGGAGAGGGAGGGAGGGGAGGGGAGGGGAGGGAGGGGAGGGGAGGGAGGGGAGAGGGTGGGGAGGGGAGAGGGTGGGGAGGGGAGGGGAGGGAGGGGAGGGGGGGAAGGGAGGGAGGGGAGGGGGAGAGGGGAGGGAGGGGAGGGGGAGGGGGGGGAGGGGGGAGGGGGGGAGGGGGAGGAGGGGGGGAGGGGGGAGGGGAGAGGGGGGGGAAGGGGAGGGGGGGTGAGGGGAGTGGGAGGGGGGTGAGGGGAGTGGGAGGGGGGTGAGGAGGGGGAGTGAGGGGATGGGGAGGGGGGTGAGGGGAGGGGGAGGGGGGTGAGGAGGGGGGGTGAGGGGAGGGGGAGGGGGGTGAGGAGGGGGGGGTGAGGGGAGGGGGGGGGGGGGTGAGGGAGTGGGAGGGGGGTGAGGGGAGGGTGAGGGGAGGGGGGGTGTGGGGGGTGAGGGGAGGGGGAGGGGGGTGAGGGGAGGGGGAGGGGGGTGAGGGGAGGGGGGGTGAGGGAGGGGGAGGGGGGTGAGGGGGGGTGTGGGGGTGAGGGGAGGGGGAGGGGGGTGAGGGGGGGTGTGGGGGGTGGGGGGAGGGGGAGGGGGGGTGAGGGGAGGGGGGGAGGGGGGGTGAGGGGGGGGAGGGGAGGGGGGGAGTGGGGGAGGGGGGGGTTGAGGGGAGGGGGAGGGGGGTTGAGAGGAGGGGACGGTGAGGGGGAGGGGGGTGAGGGGAGGGGGTGAGGGGAGGGGGGGGAGGGGCGGTGTGGGGAGAGGGGGGGAGGGGGGGTGAGGGGAGAGGGGGAATGAGGGGAGGGGACGGTGAGGGGGAGGGGTGGTGAGGGGAGGAGAGGGGGGGTGGGGGGTGAGGAGAGGGGGGTGGGGAGGGGTGAGGAGAGGGGAGGGGGGAGGAGAGGGGGGTGGGGAGGGGGGAGGAGAGGGGGAGTGGGTAGGAGAGGGGGGAGGGGAGGGGAGGGGAGGGGAGGGGGGCGAGGAGGGGGGGGAGGGGAGGGGGACGAGGAGAGGGGGGAAAGTGGAGGGGAGGGGGGCGATGAGAGGGGGGAAGGGAGGGGGGGGTGAGTAGAGGGGGGAAGGGAGGGGGGGTGAGTAGAGGTGGGAAGGGAGGGGGGGTGAGTAGAGGGGGGAAGGGAGGGGGGATGAGGAGGGAGGGGGTTGAGGGGAGGGGAGGGGGTGAGGGGAGGGGGGGGGAAGGGGGGAGGGGAGGGGGCGAGGAGAGGGGGTGAGGAGAGGGGGGAAGGGAGAGGGGGGAAGGGAGGGGGGATGAGGAGGGTAGGGGGTTGAGGGAGGGGGGGTGAGGGGAGGGGATGGGGAGGGGGGTGGGGGGAGGGGGGGAGGGGGGAGGGGGGGTGAGGGGAGGGGGGGGAGGGGGGGTGAGGGGGGGAGGGGAAGGGGGGGTGAGGGGGGGGAGGGGGAGGGGTGGTGAGGGGGGGTGAGGGGAGGGGGGTAAGGGGCGTGAGGGGAGGGTGAGGGAGGGGGGGTGAGGGGAGGGGGAGGGGGAGCGGGGGGGAGGGGGGGTGAGGGGGATGAGGGGAGGGGGGGTGAGGGGATGAGGGGAGTGGGAGGGGGGGTGAGGGGAGGGGGAGCGGGGGGGGAGGGGGGGTGAGGGGGGTGAGGGAGTGGGAGGGGGGTGAGGGGAGGGGGAGAGGGGGCTGAGGGGAGGGTGAGGGGGCTGAGGGGAGGGGGAGGGGGGGTGAGGGGAGGGTGAGGGGGCTGAGGGAGGGGGAGGGGGGGTGAGGGGAGGGGGGGTGAGGGGAGAGGGGGGTGAGGGGAGGGGGGTGACGGGGGTGAGGGGAGGGGGAGGGGGGGGTGAGGGGAGGGGGAGGGGGGGTGAGGGGAGGGGGACAGGGGGTGAGGGGAGGGGTGGGGGGGAGTGGGGGGGAGGGGGGAGAGGGTGGGGGAGGGGAGGGTGGGGGGAGGGGGGGGCGGGGGGGAGAGGGGGAGGGAAGGGGGGGCGGGGGGAGGGGGGTGGGAGGGGGGAGGGGGGGTGGGAGGGGGAGGGGGGGGAGGGGGAGGGGGGAGGGGGGGGTGGGGGGGAGGGGGGGAGGGGGAGGGGGGTGGGGGGGAGAGGGGGAGGGAGGGTGGTGAGGGGGGAGGGGAGGGAGGGGGAGGGGGGGTGAGAGGGAGGGGGAGGGGGGGCGGGGGGGAGAGGGTGAGGGGAGGGGGGTGAGAGGGAGGGGAGGGGGTGAGAGGGAGGGGAGGGGGGAGAGGGGGGGTGGGAGGGAGGGGAGGGGAGGGAGGGGGAGGGGGGGTGAGAGGGAGGGGGAGGGGGTGAGGGGGAGGGGGAGGGGGGAGAGGAGGGAGGGGGAGGGGGTGGGGGGGAGAGGAGGGGGTGGGGGGGGAGAGGAGGGAGGGGGAGGGGGGGAGAGGAGGGAGGGGGAGGGGGGGAGAGGAGGCGGGGGTGGGGGGGTGAGGGGAGGGGGGGTGAGGGGAGGGGGAGGGGGGGTGAGGGGAGGGGGGTGAGGGAGGGGGGTGAGGGGAGGGGGAGCGGGGGTGAGGGGAGGGGGGGTGAGGGGGGTGAGGGGAGGGGGAGGGGGGGTGAGGGGAGGGGGAGGGGGGGTGAGGGGAGGGGGAGGGGGGGTGAGGGGAGCTGGAGGGGGGGTGAGGGGGGTGAGGGGAGGGGGAGGGGGGTGAGGGGAGGAGAGGGGGGGGTGAGGGGAGGGGGAGGGGGGTGAGGGGAGGGGGAGGGGGGGGGGTGAGGGGGAGGGGGGGTGAGGGGGTGAGGGGAGGGGGAGGGGGGGTGAGGGGAGGGTGAGGGGGAGGGGGGTGAGGGGAGTGGGAGGGGGGTGAGGGGAGGGGGAGGGGAGGGGGGGTGAGGGGAGGGGGACGGGGGGTGAGGGGAGGGGGGATGAGGGGGGGGAGGGGGGGCGAGGGGAGGTGGACGGGGGTGAGGGGAGGGGGGGGAGGGCGGGATGAGGGGAGGGGGAGGGGGGGTGAGGGGAGGGGGGGTGAGGGTGAGGGGAGGGGGGGTGAGTGGGAGGGGGAGGGGGGGTGAGGGGAGGGGACAGTGAGGGGGAGGGGGATGAGGGGAGGAGAGGGGGGGGTGGGGGGTGAGGAGAGGGGGAGTGGGGAGGAGAGGGGGGGAGGGGGGGAGGGGAGGTGGGCGAGGAGAGGGGGGAAGGGGGGAGGGGGGTGAGAGAGGGGGGAGGGGGGTGAGGAGAGGGGGGGAGGGGGGCGAGGAGAGGGGGGAAGGGAGGGGTGGTGAGGAGAGGGGGGAAGGGAGGGGAATGAGGAGGGGAGGGGGTTGAGGGGAGGGGGGATGAGGAGGGGAGTGGGTTGAGGGGAGGGGAGGGGGTTGAGAGGGGGAGGGGGGGAAGGGGGGGGCGAGGAGAGGGGGGAAGGGAGGTGAGGAGAGGGGGGAAGGGAGGGGGGTTGAGGAGAGGGGGGAAGGGAGGGGGGTGAGGAGAGGGGGAAGGGAGGGGGGATGAGGAGGGGAGGGGGGTTGAGGAGATGGGGGAGGGGAGGAGAGGGGGGAGGGGAGGGGGCGTGAGGAGAGGAGGGGGGGAGGGGAGGGTGGTGAGGAGGGGGGGAGGGGGGAGGGGAGGGGGGTGAGGAGGGGGGTGGGGGGAGGGGGTGTGGGGGGGTGAGGGGGGTGGAGGGGGAGGGAAGAGATGAGATGGGGGAGGGAGGGGGGGCAGAGGGGGAGAGGGAGAGAGGGGTGGAGGGGAGAAGTGGGGGGAGAGGGGAGAAGGGGGATGGGTGGGAAGGTGGGAATGAGGGGGGTGGTGGGTAGGGGAGGAGGGGGAATGGGGGGGTGGGGGTTGGGGCATGAGGGGGGTGGGGGAAGGTGGGAATGAAGGGGGAAGGTTGGAATGCGTGGGGTGGGGAAAAGGTGGTACCGGGATCGGGAAAGGTGGGAAAGTAGAAGGGAGTGGGAAAGGTGGGAAAGTGGTTGTAGTGGGAATGGGGGTTGCTGGGAAGAGGGGAAGCAGGAAAGTGGGGGAATGGGAAAGAGGGGCAGTGGGAACAGTGAGGAGGGAAAGTGGGTGGAGTGGGAAAGGTGGGCGAAGGTGTGGTGGGGGAAAGGTTGGAAGGGAAGGAAGGTGAAGGAAGGAAGGTGAGGGAAGGGGAAGGGAAGTAGAGAAGATGGCGAATGGAGGAGAGGGGATGGAGAGGGAAAGGAGGGCAAGAGGGAAGGGAGGCAGCAAAGGGATGGGGGAAGTGGGAAGGGAGTGTAAGGAAAGAGGGATGGGAAAAGGGAAAGGGAGGGAGGGGGAGACAGGAATGTGGGGGAAGGGAGTAGCATAGGGGTAGGCGAATGGGACAGAGGGAATGGGGAGTGTAAGTGAGAGAGGAAGAGAAAGGGGGCAAGAAGAGTGGGATGAATAGGAGATGTGGGTGGGAGTGGGGCCTGAGGAGCTGGTGGGGGAATGGAGTGAATGGGGAGGGATGTGCACAAGGGAGAGTGGGGGAAGGGGTTTGGAGTGTGTGTGAGGAGATGGGGTGGGGAGTGGAGGGGGTTCTGGGACGTGGTCGTGGTAGGGATTTGGGGATGGGCAGAGGAGTGAGTGAGTGAGTGAGTGAATGGTCGGGGTAGGGAAGGAGGGATGGGGTTCACGGAGTTGTGTGAGGGATGGGGTGGTGTGATGAGTGGGCCCAGAGGAGGGGGGTGTGGAGAGAGTGAGGAGTCTGGATGGGGCAGGGCGTGTGAGGAAGAGCAGAGGTTGCTGAGCATGTGAGGCTGAAGAGTGGCAGAATGAGTGAATGAGGCAGAGGGGTGGCAAAGGTGGAAGGCAGAGTGAGGAGGGGAGCGTTGGAGCAATTTGAGGGAAGGAGGGAGGGGGGAGGGAGTGAGGGGTTGTGTGTTTCTGTTTGTGTGTGTGTGTGTGAGAAAGAGAGAGAGAGAGGACATTCATGTGAATGGTTCCAGGAATGAAACACTTAACATATCAGTCACATTTGAGGACTCCGGGTCCATACTCAGTGGAGGTCAGAAGAGTAAGGGGGGATGTAGTTGATACTTAGACAATACTGCATGGCTGAGATGGAGTGAATGTTGGGAAGATGTTTCTATTGGTAGGAGAGATTAGGACCTGACAGCACAGCATTAGATTAAAGGGAAGACCTTTTCGAATGGAGATAAGGAGAAACTTCACCAGCCAGACAGTGGTGAATTCACTGCGATGGAAGGCTGTGGAGGCCAGGTCATTGAGGATATTTAAGACTGAGATTATCAAGGGTTATGGGGAGGAAGCGGGAGAATGGGGTAGAGCTGACTCGATGGGCTGAATGGCCCAATTTGGAGTCCTGTGTCTTTATGGTCTTATGGCTGAAGGAAAGTTGGGAGGTGAGTAAGGGGCAAGAGTGAAGGGGACAGAAAGTGAAAGGACTATGAGTGGGGGAATGAAGGGGTTTGGGGAGGTGGGGATATAGGGGAGGGGGAGCGCATTATGCAGGGGTAGGTGGATGAAGTGAGAGTTGACTTTCAGGCGAGTGAGGGGAAAAGGAATGAAGGGAGCAGGGTTGAGGGGAAAGATAAACATAGATAGCTAAATGGAATGGTGATTGACTAGTGGTGGGGAAAGGTAATTGAGAAGGGTCACTGTCAAGGCAATAGCTTCAGATGTGCGTTAGAAAGCTCCAAGAGACAATGACAAAGAAATTGAGCTGAATAATCTCCTCCTGTGCTATTAAATTTTTGTTTCAGCAGTCATTACATCATATAAATGTAAGACGTGGAAGCAGACCTTTCGGTCCAACTCTTGTGTTCCGACCAGATATCCCAACCCACTCCTGTCCCACCTGCCAGCACCCGGCCCATATCCCTCCAAACCCTTCCTATCCATAACCCCATCCAAATGCCTCTTAAATGTTGTCATTGTACCAGCCTCCACCACATCCTCTGGCAGCTCATTCCATACACGTACCACCCTCTGGGTGAAATAGTTGCCCCTTAGGTCTCTTTTATATCTTTCTCCTCTCACACTAAACCTATGCCCTCTACCTCTGGACTCCCCCACCCCAGGGAAAAGACTTTGTCTATTTATCCTATCCATGCCCCTCATGATTTTATAAACCTCTATAAGGTCACCCCTCAGCCTCCAATGATCCAGAGAAAACAGCCCCAGCCTGTTCTGCCTCTCCCTGTAGCTCAAACCCTCCAACCCTGGCAACATCCTTGTAAAACGTCTCTGAACCCTTTCAAGTTTAAAAACATCTTTCCAACAGCAGAGAATCCAGAATTGAACATGGCATTTCAAAAGTGGCCGAATCAATGTCCTGTACAACAACCTGACCTTTGAACTCCAGTACTCAAGGCAAGGGCACCAAATGTCGCCTTCACTACCCTGTCTACACGCGACCCCACTTTTAAGGAACTGTGATCCTTTGTTTGCATCACTGCCCCAGGACCTTTATGTGTGTAAGTTGTGCCCTGATATGCCTTTCCAAAGTGCAGCATCTCACATTTATCTAAATTAAACTCCATCTGCCACTCCTTGGCCCATTTTCCTATCTGATCAAGGTCCCGTTGTACTCTGGGGCATCTACATGGTTCAGTCTCCCTGTCTCAATTTGAACAATTATTATGGGGAAACAGCTATCGCTGTAGTTTCTGGTTGTGATCAACCTTCAGCGCTATAGCCTCACTGTCCTGAACCACTGCATCAAGAACTCCTGGTTTCAATTTCCATCCCAACAACAGTGCCACGGTTAACGCCAAAATATTCTGGTGATTTTCTTCCAGGTTGACTCGAGGCCAGTAGTCAAGATGAGCCAGGAGGAGGAGAACGTGAGTAGAAATGGCTTCACTGAATCAGAGTAGTATACCTTTCCTCACTGCTTTCGGAAAATACTCAGAACTTTAATTGTCATGATGCTGTTTGTAGCATCCTGCTCCGCAGTCACATTATAATTGTGTCTGCAGGATAACAAAGACCCATGTCCCCAGGCATTGGGATGTACTGAGGGATAGAAGGGCAAGACGGAAATAAGAGTCAAAAAAGGGTGGTGCTGGAAAAGCACAGACGGTCAGGCAGCGTCCGAGGAGCAGGACATCTCAGCTATCTGTAAGAATAATAAGATGGTTATGGTAGTGGATTTTAATTTTCCAAACATAGACTGGGACTGCCATAGTGTTAAGGGTTTAGGTGGAGAGGAATTTGTTAAGTGTGTACAAGACAATTTTCTGATTCAGTATGTGGATGTACCTACTAGAGACAGTGCAAAGCTTGACCTACTCTTGGGAAATAAGGCAGGGGAGGTGACTGAGGTGTCAGTGGGGGAGCACTTTGGGGCCAGCGACCATAATTCTATTGGTTTTAAAATAGTGATGGAAAAGGATAGACCAGATCTAAACGTTGAAGTTCTAAATTGGAGAAAGGCCAACTTTGATGGTATTAGGCAAGAACTTTCAAAAGCTGATTGGGGACAGATGTTCGCAGGTAAAGGGACGGCTGGAAAATGGGAAGCCTTCAGAAACGAGATAACAAGAATCCAGAGAAAGTATATTCCTGTCAGGGTGAAAGGGAAGGCTGGTAGGTATAGGGAATGCTGGATGACTAAAGAAATTAAGGGTTTGGTTAAGAAAAAGAAGGAAGCATATGTAAGGATAGATCGAGTGAATCTTTAGAAGAGTATAAAGGAAATAGGAGTATACTTAAGAGGGAAATCAGGAGGGCAAAACGGGGACAGGAGTTAGCTTTGGCAAATAGAATTAAGGAGAATCCAAAGGGGCTTTACAAATGTATGAAGGACAAAAGGGTAACTAGGGAGAGAATAGGGCCCCTCACCGATCAGCCAGGCAGCCTTTGTGTGGAGCTGCAGAAAGTGGGGGAGATATTAAATGAGTATTTTGCATCAGTATTTACTGTGGAAAAAAATATGAAAGATATAGACTGTAAGGAAATAGGTGGGTGATATCTTACAAAATGTCCATATTACAGAGGAGGAAGTGCTGGATGCCTTGAAACTGGTAAAGGTGGATAAATCCCCAGGACCTGATCAGGTGTACCCGAGAACTCTGTGGGAAGCGAGAGAAGTGATTGCTGGGCCTCTTGCTGAGATATTTGTATCATTGATAGTCACTGTTGAGGTGCCAGAAGACTGGAGGTTGGCTAACTTGGTGCCACTGTTTAAGAAGGGCGGTAAAGACCAGCCAGGGAACTATAGACCAGTGAGCCTGACCTCGGTGGTGGGCAAGTTGTTGGAGGGAATCCTGAGGGACAGGATGTACATGGATTTGGAAAGGCAAAGACTGATTAGGGATAGCCAACATGGTATTGTGCGTGGGAAATCATGTCTCACAAACGATTGAGTTTTTTGAGGAAGTAACAAAGAGGATTGATGAGGGCAGAGCCATAGATGTGATCTATATGGACTTCAGTAAGGCGTTCAACAAGGTTCCCCATGGGAGACTGATTAGCAAGGTTAGATCTCATGGAATACAGGGAGAACTAGCCATTTGGATACAGAACTGGCTCAGAGGTAGAAGACAGAGGGTGGTGGTGGAGGGTTGTTTTTCAGACTGGAGGCCTGTGACCAGTGGAATGCCACAAGGATCGGTGCTGGGTCCTCTACTTTTTGTTATTTACATAAATGATTTGGATGCGAGCATACGAGGTACAGTTGGTAAGTTTGCAGATGACACCAAAATTGAAGGGATAGTGGACAGCGAAGAGGGTTACCTCAGATTACAACAGGATCTGGACCAGATGGGCTAATGGGCTGAGAAGTGGCAGATGGAGTTTAATTCCGATAAATGCGACGTACTGTATTTTGGGAAATAGAGAGTGGTACGGGTATGGAATGAGCTGCCAGAGGAAGTGTGGAGGCTGGTACAATTACAACATTTAAGAGGCATTTGGATGGGTATATGAATTGGAAGGGTTTGGAGGGATATGGGCCGGGTGCTGGCAGGTGGGACTGGATTGTGTTGGGATATCTGGGTCAGCATGGACGGGTTGGACCGAAGGGTCTGTTTCCATGCTGTACATCTCTACGACCTGATGGAGTTTTTAAATGTATAAAAGATTTGGACAGAGTGGACGCAGTTTTGATGGAGGTGATGTTTCTGGTTAGAGTTCTAGTACGGTAAGAGCCCAGGGGAGGTCAGTCCTGAGGGAGTGCTGCACAGTCTGTGTCAGTCCTGAGGGAGTGCTGCACGGTCTGGGTCAGTACAGAGGGAGTGCTGCACGGTCTGGTTCAGTCCTGAGGGAGTGCTGCACGGTCTGGGTCAGTCCTGAGGGAGTGCTGCATGGTCTGGGTCAGTCCTGAGGGAGTGCTGCACGGTCTGGGTCAGTCCTGAGGGAGTGCTGCACGGTCTGGGTCAGTCCTGAGGGAGTGCTGCACGGTCTGGGTCAGTCCTGAGGGAGTGCTGCACGGTCTGGGTCAGTCCTGAGGGAGTGCTGCACGGTCTGGGTCAGTCCTGAGGGAGTGCTGCACGGTCTGGGTCAGTCCTGAGGGAGTGCTGCACTGTCTGGATCAGTCCTGAGGGAGTGCTGCACGGTCTGGTTCAGTCCTGAGGGAGTGCTGCACTGTCTGGGTCAGTCCTGAGGGAGTGCTGCACTGTCTGGGTCAGTCCTGAGGGAGTGCTGTACTGTCTGGGTCAGTCCTGAGGGAGTGCTGCACGGTCTGGGTCAGTACTGAGGGAGTGCTGTACTGTCTGGGTCAGTCCTGAGGGAGTGCTGCACGGTCTGGGTCAGTCCTGAGGGAGTGCTGCACGGTCTGGTTCAGTCCTGAGGGAGTGCTGCACGGTCTGGGTCAGTCCTGAGGGAGTGCTGTACTGTCTGGGTCAGTCCTGAGGGAGTGCTGCACGGTCTGGGTCAGTCCTGAGGGAGTGCTGCACGGTCTGGGTCAGTACTGAGGGAGTGCTGCACGGTCTGGGTCAGTACTGAGGGAGTGCTGCACGGTCTGGGTCAGTCCTGAGGGAGTGCTGCACTGTCTGGGTCAGTACTGAGGGAGTGCTGCACGGTCTGGTTCAGTACAGAGGGAGTGCTGTACTGTCAGAGGGTCTACTGAGAGGGTGCTGCATTGTGGGAAGGTCAGTACTGAGGGAGTGCCACACTGTTGGAGGGTCAGTGCTGAGGGAGCATGCGCATTGTGGGAATGTCAGTGCCGAGGGAGCGTCGCACTGTCGGAAGAGTAAGTGCCGAGGGAGCATGCGCAGTGTCGGAGGGTCACTGCTGAGGCATCGCAGCACTCTCGGACGGTCGGTGCTAAGGGAGAACTGCACTGTGGGAGGGTCAGTGCTGAGGGAGTGCCGCACTGTTGGAGGGTCAGTGCTGAGGGAGGGCCGCACTGTCGGAGGGTCAGTGGGAGGTGCCACACTTCAGGGAGTCAGTGCTGAGGGGGAGGGAGTTCTGCAGTGTCAGAGGGTCAGTGCTGAGGGAACGCTGCACTGTCGGAGGGTCAGTGCTGAGGCAATGCTGCACTGTGGGAAGGTCAGTGCTGAGGGAGCATGCGCACTGTGGGAAGGTCAATGCTGAGGGAACGCCACACTGTCGGGAGGGTCAGTGCTGAGGGAGTCCTGCACTGTCGGAGGGTCAGTGCTGAGGGAGTCCTGCACTGTCGGAGGGTCAGTGCTGAGGTAGTGCCGCACTGTCGGAGGGTCAGTGCTGAGGATGGGCCGCACTGTCGGAGGGTCAGTGCTGAGGGAGTGCCGCACTGTCGGAGGGTCAGTGCTGAGGGAGAGCCGCACTGTCGGAGGGTCAGTGCTGAGGGAGGGCCGCACTGTCGGAGGGTCAGTGCTGAGGGAGGGCCGCACTGTCGGAGGGTCAGTGCTGAGGGAGGGCCGCACTGTCGGAGGGTCAGTGCTGAGGGAGGGCCGCACTGTCGGAGGGTCAGTGCTGAGGGAGGGCCGCACTGTCGGAGGGTCAGTGCTGAGGGAGGGCCGCACTGTCGGAGGGTCAGTGCTGAGGGAGGGCCGCACTGTCGGAGGGTCAGTGCTGAGGGAGGGCCGCACTGTCGGAGGTTCAGTGCTGAGGGAGGGCCGCACTGTCGGAGGGTCAGTGCTGAGGGAGTGCCGCACTGTCGGTGGGTCAGTGCTGAGGGAGTGCCGCACTGTCGGAGGGTCAGTGCTGAGGGAGGGCCGCGCTGTCGGAGGGTCAGTGCTGAGGGACTGCCGCACTGTCGGAGGGTCAGTGCTGAGGGAGGGCCGCACTGTCGGAGGGTCAGTGCTGAGGGAGGGCCGCACTGTCGGAGGGTCAGTGCTGAGTGAGTCATTCTTGCATTATCCGATGTTTCCCTTGTATTTCCCTTGCATTCTGAATGAATGTCTCCCATTTTGTTACAATGAAATACAACTTTGCTTTTGATCTTCACTTCCACACTCAGTATTGACCTTCCTGACCTAAGCAGGAGAGCTGAGGCATTCCCATCCACCCATTTGGTCACCTTGCTGCCTGGTTTCCTTTCAGTCTCCCATTTTTAATCTTTTCCACATTTGAGGATGACGAGAAAAAAGATTTAGTTTTATAGCTCTTTATCAATTGTTATTGTTGCCTGTCTAACAGTTACAATAGTCTAGTCCTCTATACGGGTTCTTATTATTTGGAAGTTGGTGAGATTTCCGACTCGCTCTGAGAATAATCTCTGAGAGCTTCCCTTGTAGTTTCAGACCCTGTTTTGAGATGCCTCAGGCACTAACACATGCATCCAGTGCAGTTTGTTTTTATCAGCATCATTCTGAGAAACGTTCACTGACAGGAAAGCACAACATTCCTGTGTTCTACCTGTCAACATACTCTGCCCAAGCAATGTAAAGTCTCCTTCTGCCTTGTTATTTTCTCAAATGACATGAAGAATACTTCCACATCCTTTACCTTAAAGATTGGTAGGGCCTGTGCAAATGTAATTATTTCCTTCCTGGACTTCAAATTATAATTCATATTCTTCCCATCAGTGCTTGCATTAGCGTCTCTTGTCTCCTATTTGAGCTGTATCTTTTTAAACTTGTGTTCATATCCTCTTGCGTTCTCTATCTGTCTTGCAATTCTAATGGTAGTTTTTAAAATTCTTGTTACTTTCCTTTTACATGACTTTCTGCCTTTAGAATCCATCTCCCTTTCAGGCTTCCCCATCTGCAGCTTTCATTTCTCAAGATGCTTTAAGCACTCCCTAATACTACCTGATTCTGAAGTGGGGTACCTCATTTCTCTTGTATTTCTACTAAAGCCAAGTCCTGTGCCAGTTTTATGATGATTTCTGCTCTGTGAGCTCTGTCAGGTAATGGTGCCTTTGGTTTACCTGCCAGTTCAATTCACTTACGATTTTCGGGCCTACTCTGTCACCTGCAGGAAGCCCTTTGTCATCTTCAGTGCCATTTTAAAATGCAGCACAGAATCTGGCTTTCCCCTTCGTCTGTGCTGTTTACTCATACCACCCGTAAATCCTCATTGTCTGTTGTTTCAAAACTGGCTTAATGCTGCAAAACAAAACCTGCTATTTTCAGAGTCGTCACAAAAGCTAAAGATTTAATGAGAGTACACAAAATTGCTCAATTTACCTGTTCTTTTAGACCCACACAACACCAGCTTATAATCCAACAGGTTTATTTGAACCGAGCTTTCAGAGCGCTGCTTCTTCATCAGGTGGTTGAGGAGCAGAATCATAGCAACAGGATTGCAGTCTCATGGAATGTCATATTAAACAAATTTAGCTTGAGTCTTTCATCTTTTAGAATGGTCATGTTAGTTTTGGTTCCTTCACATGTAAATCTCAGAACTTTGTTAAAATTACATTCTCGAGATAGCTGTTAACAATAGGTGCCATCTCAGCTCAGATGTGAAGTTAAAGTCTGTCTGTGTCCCAGTGTTAGGTCAGACTGATTCTTTTTCTAAAGTGGGATTTACAACATTTGACATGGATTTATGCAGTTATTGAGCAAAATAAAATGTAATTCTGCAAGTACAAATTCACCCATAAAATTTATATGGGTGTGTGTGTTGGAGGGTAGGTGGGGTGTGAGTGCCTGTGAGAGTGCGTGTGTATGTGCAAGTATGTGAGAGGGTATGTGTGAGATCATATGAGAGAGGGCTTTTGTATGAGAGAGCATCTGCAGGGGCTTGTGTGTGAGTGTGTGTGTGTGCGCATGCGCACTTGTGTGTGTGTGTGTGTGTGTGTGTGTGTGTGTGTGTGTGTGTGTGAGTGAGAGCAATGGGGTCACCTGTAGTGCGACATGAATCCAAGGTCCTGGTTGAGGCCTTCCCCATGGGTACCGAACTTGGCTACCGGCCTCTGCTCGGCTACTTTGCATTATTGCCTGTCCCGAAGTCCGTCTTGGAGGATGGTCACCCGAAGGTCCGAGCTCGAATGTCCTGGACGGCTGAAATGTTCTCCGATTGGGAGAGAACGCTCCTGTCTCCTGCCTGGTGCGTGGGGGTTGGGGTAAGGTGATGGGAGAAGGTGCTCAGGCCCTAAAATCATTGAACTCGATATTCAGTCCTGAGGGCTGTAGGGTCCCCAAGTGAAAATTGAGCTGTTCTTCCAGCCTGCAGCGAACTTGAGACAGAGATGGGAACACAATGGTGCACTGAAGGGGCAGGTAACAGGAAGTGTGGTGCCCATTCATCCGTTGCTGCAGCCTCTGCTCATTCTCACCAATGTACCATGCCTCAGGGCATCCTTGCCTGCAGCTTATAAGATAGACAATGTCGGCCGATCCCCTGAGAACCTGCCACATGGTGGGTTGTGTCCCCAGGTATAATTGTGGTATCCACGTGGACACTCTGACATGTGTTACGGCATCTGCCATGACAGGGTTGGATGGTGTTGTGCTGAAAGCCAGGTAGTTTGCTGCGAACAATGATCTGTTTGAGGTTTGGTGGTTGTTTGATGGATCGAAGGAACTGAAACTAACATGACCATTCTAAAAGATGAAAGACTCAAGCTAAATTTGTTTAATATGACATTCCATGACACTGCAATCTCGTTGCTATAAAGTCTGTTGTATGATTCTGCTCCTCAACCACCTAATAAGGAAACAGCGCTTTGAAATCTAGAGCCTCCAAATAAACCTGTTGGACTATAACCTGGTGTTGTGTGATATTGAACTTTCTACACCCCAGTCCAACCTAGACACCTCCAAATCATTTCTGGACTCAGCCTGGTCTGATAAACTAACTAGTTTTCTGTACTAACAAAATTGACTGTTCATAACTACGAGCTGTTGCCATATTCCTGTCAAAGACAAATTGCTGGAAAACACAGCAGGTCTGGTAGTGAAGAGGAAGTAGAGTCAACATTTTGGGTCCATGGATTCTTCAAAATGGATTTTAGTGAGGAAAGGTTTGTATATATGCTCACGATACGTGGGTAGGGGATGGGGTGGAGGGATAAACAGTAGGAGGAGATAGAGCCCAGAGAGAGAAGAAAACATTTGATCAGAGGACGGAAGCTGTAAAGGTCAGCATGGGAGAATCAGTAGCTCCTAGTGAGGACCATTAGTGGCTGACAATGGCTTCACTGTGGGAGCAGCCCATGTGATGACAAGGCCTGGTGTGTGGGGGTTGGGGTAAGGTGATGGGAGAAGGTGCTCAGGCCATAAAATCATTGAACTCGATATTCAGTCCTGAGGGCTGTAGGGTCCCCAAGTGAAAATTGAGCTGTTCTTCCAGCCTGCAGCGAACTTGAGACAGAGATGGGAACACAATGGTGCACTGAAGGGGCAGGTAACAGGAAGCTCAGAATTGTTTTGGGGGACAGACTGTCAGTATTCTGCAAAGTTGTCACCTAGTCTGTGTTTCATCTCCCTGATGTAGAGCAGACCATATCTGGGCAGCGAACCCATTAGATTAGATTGAGTGAAGTGCAGTAAATGGCTGATCCATCTGGAAAGTGTGTCTGGCATCTGGGATAGTGAGGAAGGTGGAAGTAACATGGTGGGTGTCACACCTTCTGCAACTTCATAGCAAGGACCGTGGAGAGTGTTGGGAGGAGTGGTGTCCCAGAGGGAAGCGGTCCCTGTGGAAGGCTGACCAGAGACGGGAGGGGAATATGTGTCTGGTGATGGCATCCTGCTGGAGGTGGAAGCAGTGGTGGCTAATGATCCTTTTGGATGTGGTTGCTGGTGGATTGGTAAGTGAGGAGCAGGGCGGGAGGGAAGGGAAGGGAAGGGATGAGGGCTGAAGTGTGGGAGATAGGTTGGACACGGCTGAAGCCCTTCAACCACAGCGAAGAAGAAGGTGGACATTTTGGACGCCCCCTTAGAGAAGCTGAGGATCATGAGAACAGATGCAACAGAGATGGAAGATTAGAATAGAATGGAAGAATGAAACTGGAAGAATGGAAGTAGGATGTGAGGATTATTGTCCAGGTAACTGTGGGAGTTAATGGGTTTGTAGTGGGCAGCGTATCCCCAGAAATAGAAACAGATGTTGAGAAAGGGAAGGGGGGAGTCAGACATGGAGCAGGTGAAGCTGAGTGCAGGATGGAAATTGGACGCTTCCCAATTCAGGGCGAGAGAGGGAAGCAACATGTCATGGAGAAAGAGTTGTGGATTGGAGCCGGAGTTGGTCTGAAACAAGGAATATTGCATGTATCCCACAAGGAGACACAACTGGGGTCCATGCAGGTGTCCACTGCCACCTCTCTGACCTGAAGAAAGTGAGAGGAGTTAAAGGAGAAGGACATATAACTGTTCAAGTTAAAACCCTAATCCCCTTATAAAATCTACTAAACTACACATACAGACAAAACAAAAATTAGTTTTGTGGGCAGTTGGAAATACTGTTCATTGTTCACATCCTTCACTGAGATGACTATTTTTCTTACCAAGACTTTCTGACCTCCAGACCTTTTCTCAAGCTGTTTAGTCACCCAGGAGCCACCCAGATATTTGTTGTCAGGCTGATTGCTCTTAACACCCATAATTGGTCACAACTCCACAAACCAGTCAGTTAAATAAAACAGCAGATGCTGGAGATCTGTAACTACCATTTCACCACACTGCCTGTCCCCTCAAAGGCTCACCATGCTAAAGGTTCTGTTTCAGGGCATGTGCAGTGCTCCAGTGGATGCCATATGTAAGCTGGAAGAATAACACCTCACCTTCTGCTTTGGGACCGTGCTACCTTCAAGATTCAACACTGAGTTTAACAATTTAAGAGCATGAACATCTCCCATGTATATTACCCATCCCCCTGAATCCCAGGTTCTGTCATGAAATCGGTTGCTTTTGGCAGAGCCACCCCATTTTCACCACCTCATGGTCCCCATTTCCACTTGTGCAGTCGTCTTCTCTGGCTCACTGTGAACAATCTGCCCAGTCTTTTTCCTCTTTCCATTGGGCTTCCTCTCCATCTGCCTGACACCCTCACCCCGGTCAACAGTATAAATATCTTTTCAGTTCTGGAAAAGGACCACTGGTCTCAAAATGTAAACTTTGTTTTCCCTTCGCACTCACCTTCACTTGCTCCATGTCAGACTCCTCCCTTCCCTTCCCTTCCTCAACATCTCTGTTTCCATTTCTGGGGATAGGCTGCCCACTACGATGAGTTTCTCCAACAATTTCTGTTTTTGTTACTTATTGCCAGCTGAATCTCACTTTGTACACAATCTCCCTCGCTGCTTGAACAAGGTAATGTGACTTACAGTGAGTTTGAGTCGAGAGTGTGGCACTGGAAAAGCACAGCAGGTCAGGCAGCATCTGAGGAGCAGGAGAATCGACATTTCAGGCATAACCACACTCTTGACTCTGATCTCCAGCAGCTGCAGTCCTTACTTTCTCCTTACAATGAGTTTGAGTCGAGAGTGCAATAAATCCTCCCACAATGCTTAATTTTAAAAGTCTTTTTCCCATTTCAGTCACAATCAAAACTACAGAAAAATAAGAAGATATGATCTGTGCATATTATACTCTGTCCATTTCTGATTTCTCTCATATCCTCACCATCTGCAGCAGGTGTGTAATGTATTGTGTTCTTCCTGATCGATCATGGTGCTACTGAACTACCCTGGTACCCTGGCAATAGATTGTTATGACACGGTGACTCCCCCCCCCGCTAATTTAAAAAGCAACACAAAAAAATTCACCCCGTGCTGTAATCTGTTAAAATTCGAGAGGCAAAGAACCATCCCAGAGGTCACTATTTAAAGTAAAAATTAACAACTTTATTCTTTAAATCCAACAGAGAATATTAAAACCAACAACGATGTACAATTCCTCTCTCTCTTAAAACCTTTTACTTTCCATTCTACAATACCAGTCCAATAAAAATAATAAAAAAGATTTACAAAAAAGTTTCAAAACTAGTCAGTTTTGCCGATTCTCTTTTGTAGATTCTCTCCAGGTTGGTTTCGATGTTTTGCTGTCCAAACTTCTTATGGACAGGTACCTTTCCGAGAGCTCTTCAGCCCCAGCAGTCTGTGTTGGCTGGTCTGTGGCAGTTCTCCCTCTAACTCTTCAAAATGTCTGGTTTTATACCCCCAAAACGTTCGATTGTTTCATTGGTTTTAATATCATCAAAATACTCAATTCAAGTTTGATTGAATTTTGGTATCTTGGGGTATAATCTAAACTGATTGGCCAAATTTGAATTTGTTTTGTGGTCTGGAAACCCAGCTGCCACTATTTGTTTTGACCAAGTGTCACATTGTTACCTTGTTCAGGACTCTGTGTGCTTTGGCAGTCCTTGCTAGCTTTTCAACTCTCTTAAAGATACAGTACACCACTGCACCTTCATCACAATATTAAAGCCTCCACCCAGAGAACATTCTGTGTCTTTGGTGCCCTCCACTCCGCTTCCACTGATATTCAACATGGAATACTATTTCGGCAGCTTAAATGGGGAGGGGGAAGAGATTGGTAGTTGATAGTTGGGAGATTTCCTTGATCATGTTTGACCTGAAGCCATGAGACTTCTTGGGGTCCAGCTTCGGTGCTGTGGACTCCCAGGATGAACCCTTTCCAATTATATACCACTGTAGTGCCGCCTCTGCTGTGTCTGCCCTTCTGCTGTGACTATACATGACAAGGGACGATGATGGTATCGCCCAGGACATTGTGAGGTATGGTTCCTTGAGTGCCATATGTCAGGATGTTGCTTGACTGGTCAGTGAATCATTTCTCCTGATTTTTGGCACTGAACAGGTAATGCTGTTCTTCCAGTCTGTGACCTACAGGTGGCACTATATCTTCACTGTGTCCTGAACTGTTGTGTTCTTAGCATCTGCTGGTATTAATTTCTGTGAACCGCAGAGACAGCTCACCCAAAATCATTCTGGTTATTTCTTTGCAGGCCAGCTGGAAACCCGAATCTTCACACAAGGTGAGATGGAAAGATCTTGCGGTGTCGTGAATGGTGCGATAGAAAGGGAAGCTGAGGGAGAGCTGCAGTGTTGGGGAAAGTAATGGGGAAAGGGCAAGAGTCTATTGTATCACCCCACCCCACCCCACCCTACCCCACCCTACCCCACTCCACTCCACCCCACCCCACCCCACCCCACCCCACCCCACTCCACTCCACCCCACCCCACCCCACCCCAGTAAGCATGCAGGTAAGCATGAAGGTAAGCATGCAGGTGCAGCAGGTGACCAAGAAGGCAAATGGTATGTTGGCCTCCATTGCAAGAAGGTTCAAGTACAGGGGGAACGAATGTCTTGCTGTAAGTATACGGGACTGTGTTGAGAAGGAGTTGGATAATACACGTGTGACAAAAGGTGTCAAAGGATATGGGGAAATGCAGCAACAGGCGGTCGAGTCAGATGATCAGCCATGATCATAACGAATAGCAGAGCTCAAGGGGCCGAATGGCCTACTCCTATTTTCTATATTTCTGTACTGAGGGTGTTCAGCCTCTGCTTTCTGAACTGCACAAAATTGCCCACATTGTCTGGTTTCGGTAACTGCTGTAGAATGATTGTCGTCTTCATCAGCCTGAACCACTGTTGTCCTGGATAAATACTGACAGTTGTATGTGCCTTTCCTGGGACATAGGCTATCATGTAGTCATACCTTGTTCACCTGAACCTGAATCTCTAATCACTGTGGCGTTTCTGTGACTCTGTTGTACTGAATGAACTGTTGTGTGTTTTGACCTGGAATCTCAGTGACTACCATGAGGTAGTCTGCAAATCTACCACATCCCCATGTAACAACAAATGCACCTGTTTCAGTTGGATTATCTCTCCGTTCAGTTTCTATTAATGCTGTCAAGTGTGAGTAGACAGGCTTCCTGGTACCATGATTCTGCTCCAGAATGAGAATTGCTCCTGGCTTTTGTGGATGGCATCTACAATCATTATGATAAATAAGTGAGATAATACATCTGAGGAATGCAGCTTAATCTGTTGAAAAGCTGTTGTCTGTTCCTGACTTCAGTATCATTACTGGCCTTTCCTCAAAAGCTTTTGTATGGGATGAATGAAACTGGCTAAATTTGGGATGAAGTTTATCAGTTGGTGTGCCATGCTGAAGAACTGTGGCATCATTTCGGTATTTTGGTACTCGACTTGCTGGAATCCTTGGTGATACCTTGTTGTATTATACATCCTCAAACATAATTGTCCTTCAGAAATGACATTTCTTATTGAATGCAAGGCCTGCATTATGTAATGTTTGTAACACTTCTCTAACTCTCTAATCATGTTCCTTTCTGGTCTGCCATGCCCGAAGGTATTGTCCATGTAACAAATGGTTTGTAGTCTCGGGGTATCTGTCAAAATATGCTGTTTGCACGTTAATTCGGTAAAGAGCATGCTCTTCACTAATCTGCCCAAACTGTTTCACCCTAACCTACACATCCCTGAACACTGTGGGACAATTTAGCACGGCCAATCCACCCTAACCTACACATCCCTGAACACTATGGGACAATTTAGCACGGTCAATCCACCCTAACCTACACATCCCTGAACACTGTGGGACAATTTAGCACGGCCAATCCACCCTAACCTACACATCCCTGAACACTGTGGGACAATTTAGCACGGCCAATCCCCCCTAACCTACACATCCCTGAACACTATGGGACAATTTAGCACGGCCAATCCACCCTAACCTACACATCCCTGAACACTGTGGGACAATTTAGCACGGCCAATCCACCCTAACCTACACATCCCTGAATACTATGGGACAATTTAGCACGGCCAATCCACCCTAACCTACACATCCCTGAACACTATGGGACAATTTAGCACGGCCAATCCACCCTAACCTACACATCCCTGGACACTGTGGGACAATTTAGCACGGTCAATCCACCCTAACCTACACATCCCTGAATACTATGGGACAATTTAGCACGGTCAATCCACCCTAACCTACACATCCCTGAATACTATGGGACAATTTAGCACGGTCAATCCACCCTAACCTACACATCCCTGAACACTGTGGGACAATTTAGCACGGCCAATCCACCCTAACCTACACATCCCTGAATACTATGGGACAATTTAGCACGGTCAATCCACCCTAACCTACACATCCCTGAACACTATGGGACAATTTAGCACGGCCAATCCACCCTAACCTACACATCCCTGAACACTGTGGGACAATTTAGCACGGCCAATCCACCCTAACCTACACATCCCTGAACACTATGGGACAATTTAGCACGGCCAATCCACCCTAACCTACACATCCCTGAACACTGTGGGACAATTTAGCACGGCCAATCCACCCTAACCTACACATCCCTGAACACTATGGGACAATTTAGCACGGCCAATCCACCCTAACCTGCCCATCTTTTGGACTGTGGGTGGAAACTGGAGCAAATGCACGCAGACGCAGGGAGAACGTGCAAACTCCACACAGACAGTCACCCGAGGCTGGAATTTTACCATGGTGTCTAACGGAAGTTTCCTCTTTTCTGATAGATGATTTGGATTTTTTTTTCTTGGTGTGTATAGATGGATGGGTTTAGCACCTTATTTCAGAGTTATGCAGTATTCCTGCTTAAATTTACCCAAGCCTCTGAATAACCTTAGAAATTCTCGTTGAATTCTTGTCTTCCATTCCTCTCTTGGAACACTGTATCCACTGTCTCTCATTAACCAAGCTGAATTCTAGTTGGTCGTGAGGGGTTCTGGTCTTTCAGTCCATGGAGAGGCTTGCTGATTCCTCGTCTTTACGACTTTCTCGTTTTCCCTCGATTGCTCCATAGAGGCCGGTATCCGTCACCACGTCAACCCTTTATTTACATGTGCACAGCTCATGGACTCTGACTCAGATATGGACAATGTGTACCAGACCGTAGCCTGACTCTTGCACCAGGAGCATTTTGGAAGAAAGTCCTCCCTCTTTCTTTAAGGCAGCAGTGGTATTGAGGCTGCATCCATCCCAAGCTCTGAGGATTCTACGATGCTTGTAATTGTACACACTGAGGATGAGGGCCCACCACTGAATCTGATCAGAAGATATGGGTGGCATGGCCCTGTCTTCTTTCATAGCCCTAGCAGGGGTTTGTGGTCCATTACGGTTACAAATTGACGTCGGTAAAGGTATTGGTGGAACTTTCTCACTCCAAAGCTGATTGTCAAATGTGCCTTCTCTGTCTGGGGTGTCAGTCAGATGGAATGCTATTGAGCATTCCTGTCCATTGGCCCACTGCTGAGCCAACATTACCCGAAGGTATCACATGTCAGTAATACCTCTTGTTTGGGATTGTAGTGGTCCAACACGTTAGACGACGATAAGCTACTTGTTCACTTCCTGAAAGACTACTTTGAGTCATGACGATGTACAGCACGGAAGCAGACCCTTCAGTCCAACTTGTCCACGTTCATCAGATAAGCTAAATTCATCTAGTCCCATTTGCCAACACTTGGCCCATATCCCTCCAAACCCTTCCTATTCATATACCCATCCAGATGTATTTTAAATGTTGTAATTGTACCGGCCCATTCCATACACGTACCACCCTCTGTGTGAAAACTGTGTCCCTTAGGTCTTTTTTATATCCTTCCCCTCTTAACCTCAGCCTATGCCCCTCTAGTTCTGGACTTCCCCATACAGGGGAAAAGACCCTGTCTATTCTATCCATGCCCCTCATGGTTTTATAAAGGTCACCCCTCAGCCTCCAACAGTCCAGGGAAAGTAGCCCCAGCCTATCCTTGGCTACGCGACCGTTTCCAATAACAGGTGTAAGGGCGCCAAGGTCGAGGCCAGGTTACATATGAATCTCCTGTAATAATTCACCAACTCCAAGAAAGACTGAAGCTCCAGTATAGACGTGGGAGCCAGGGTACCTTCAATCGTCCTCTGTTTCTCTTCCAACAGATATGACCTGGTCTTGTTAACACTGTGGCCCAAGTCGGTCACTTGGGGTGCCTGGAACACACATTTTCCCTTCTAAGGTGGACACCTGCTTGGGAGAACTGTTTAAGCGCAACATTCAAGTTCTTCAAGTGCTTTCTATTGGTCTTCTCAGTTGTTAGCACATCGTCCAAACAGATGGCACCCTGGGGTAGCCCTTGTAAAACTTTTCTCCATTGTCCACTGGAAAAGAGAGCAGACTGATGGTACTCCAAATGACAGTCTTGTATGTTGGATCTAAATTGTGGCATACTTCTGGGACTCCTCATTTAGTGTCAGTTACAGGTAGGCATGGCTCATCTCCAGCTTCATGAAGAACAGCCAGCCGCTCCCCACCAGTTTTGTGTACAAGTCCTCGATACGAGAGACTGGCCATTTAAAGAGCTGCAAGAAGTGGTTTGCTGCTTGCTTGGCAAACTGACCTGTCGGCCTTCACAATCGATAGGGCTGGTGCTGCCCATTCTGCAAGTAAAGGATGATTCCTTTACTTCCCAGCCTCCTGGCTTCTGCCTCGACATTTGCACAAAAGGCCAAATGGCACTAGGTGGGTCTTGAGAACCATGGAGTTGCAGACTGGGCAGCTTGCAAGGTGGCCTTGGCTCCTGTGATAGTCCCAAGACCCTAGTGAACAACTTCCAGGTATCTAATTGGGACTTCCCTCACACAGTCCTTTTCTAATCAAAACACTGGATCCAAATCAAGGTGAATCGTCCTCAACCAACTTCACCGCATCCAGCAGAGGCCCGAGCCATTTACTATAGGCACCAGATGCTTCTCAGAAAAACCCAGAACTGAAGTGGTGCCCTTCATCTGCAAAGATTCCCTGGTACAAGTTCTCAGCCTGGACAGGTTCTTATCCAAACGTAACAGTTGGAGTCCAGAACGAATGTTGTTAAAGACTGGTTCTGCAATCAGCCTCACTGGTATCGACTTCCATCACTTCTCTTAAACTGGGACTGCTGTTTCCAGAGTTCCAACTGATGGATCTAAGCCATTTTCGAATTGTTATGGCAATGGTAACTTTTCAACTGAAGCTGCCCTTTGAATGCCAGAGATTAGACAGAGAGCAGTGATTAGTTTTCTAGTCAGAATTTTATTTCACATGTGCATCATTAAACTCCCAACACCATTGATAACCGGGAGCTGAAAATGTGTTGCTGGAAAAGCGCAGCAGGTCAGGCAGCATCCAAGGAGCAGGAGAATCGACGTTTCAGGCAAGATTCCTGAAGAAGGGCTCATGCCCGAAACGTCGATTCTCCTGGTCTTTGGATGCTGCCTGACCTGCTGCGCTTTTCCAGCAACACATTTTCAGCTCTGATCTCCAACATCTGCAGTCCTCACTTCCTCCATTGATAACCGGTAGTCACACACACACACACACACACACACACACACACACACACACATACATACAACAGTCAAGTGCTGACACCCCCTATCATCCCTTACTGAGCATACAACCATCAACTGTTCTGGTTCCTTTTGGTTTAGGCCAGAGCAAGTTCATCAGTACCAGATATCCCGTTTTTCTTTTTAATATGAAACAAAGAATGTATCAGCATAATGGAACAACAAACCAAAAACGCTCAGTGACAACACATTGGGTTCGGAACACTGTCACCTTAATCAATGACTGCACCATAATTCCAGCAGGTGAGTGAAAACATCGTTCAGATATTTGTGAACCACTACAGCGAGGGGCACACTGTGAGGTTTCACAATATTACAGCAGCGAGTTTACACTGATGGTGATTCACAGCCCGGTGTAAGGCCTTTGAGATGTGATGAATGCTTTGATAGAAACATAAGTCATATTAGCAATGTCTCTGTGGGTAATGGATTATCTCAGTGCTGAGTCAGAATGTTGTGGGTTTGAGATTCAAATTTGGGATTCCAGCTCGAACAAGCTGCAGATATGCATCACCAGGTTCAGTGGGAGGGCCGCACTGTCGGAGGGTCAGTGCTGAGGGAGGGCCGCACTGTCGGAGGGTCAGTGCTGAGGGAGGGCCGCACTGTCGGAGGGTCAGTGCTGTGGGAGGGTCGCACTGTCGGAGGGTCAGTGCTGAGGGAGGGCCGCACTGTCGGGGGGGGTCAGTGCTGAGGGAGGGCCGCACTGTCGGAGGGTCAGTGCTGAGGGAGGGTCGCACTGTCGGAGGGTCAGTGCTGAGGGAGGGCTGCACTGTCGGAGGGTAGGTGCTGAGGGAGGGCCGCACTGTCGGAGGGTCAGTGCTGAGGGAGGGCCGCACTGTCGGAGGGTCAGTGCTGAGGGAGGGCCGCACTGTCGGAGGGTCAGTACTGAGGGAGGGCCGCACTGTCGGAGGGTCAGTGCTGTGGGAGGGTCGCACTGTCGGAGGGTTAGTGCTGAGGGAGGGCCATACTGTTGGAGGTGCAGTACTGAGGGAGTGCGCACTGTTGGAGGTGTAGTACTGAGGGAGCCCTGCACTGTCGGGGGGACAGTGCTGAGGGAGGGCCGCACTGTCGGAGGGTCAGTGCTGAGGGAGGGCCGCACAGTCGAAGGGTCAGTGCTGAGGGAGGGCCGCACTGTCGGAGGGTCAGTGCTGAGGGAGGGCCGCACTGTCGGAGGGTCAGTGCTGAGGGAGGGCCGCACAGTCGAAGGGTCAGTGCTGAGGGAGGGCCGCACTGTCGGAGGGTCAGTGCTGAGGGAGGGCCGCATTGTCGGAGGGTCAGTGCTGAGGGAGTGCCGCACTATTGGAGGGTCAGTGCTGAGGGAGGGCCGCACTGTCGGAGGGTCAGTACTGAGGGAGTGGGCACTGTCGAAGGGTCACTGCTGAGGGAGGTCTGCACTGTCGGAGGGTCAGTACTGAGGGAGTGGGCACTGTCGAAGGGTCAGTGCTGAGGGAGGGCTGCACTGTCGGAGGGTCAGTGCTGAGGGAGGGCCGCACTGTCGGAGGGTCAGTGCTGAGGGAGCGCCGCACTGTCGGAGGGTCAGTGCTGAGGGAGGGCCGCACTGTCGGAGGGTCAGTGCTGAGGGAGGGCCGCACTGTCGGAGGGTCAGTGCTGAGGGAGGGCCGCACTGTCGGAGGGTCAGTACTGAGGGAGTGGGCACTGTCGAAGGGTCACTGCTGAGGGAGGTCTGCACTGTCGGAGGGTCAGTACTGAGGGAGTGGGCACTGTCGAAGGGTCAGTGCTGAGGGAGGGCTGCACTGTCGGAGGGTCAGTGCTGAGGGAGGGCCGCACTGTCGGAGGGTCAGTGCTGAGGGAGCGCCGCACTGTCGGAGGGTCAGTGCTGAGGGAGGGCCGCACTGTCGGAGGGTCAGTGCTGAGGGAGGGCCGCACTGTCGGAGGGTCAGTGCTGAGGGAGGGCCGCACTGTCGGAGGGTCAGTGCTGAGGGAGGGCCACACTGTCGGAGGGTCAGTGCTGAGGGAGGGCCGCACTGTCGGAGGGTCAGTGCTGAGGGAGGGCCGCACTGTCGGAGGGTCAGTGCTGAGGGAGGGCCGCACTGTCGGAGGGTCAGTGCTGAGGGAGGGCCGCACTGTCGGAGGGTCAGTACTGAGGGAGTGGGCACTGTCGAAGGGTCACTGCTGAGGGAGGTCTGCACTGTCGGAGGGTCAGTACTGAGGGAGTGGGCACTGTCGAAGGGTCAGTGCTGAGGGAGGGCTGCACTGTCGGAGGGTCAGTGCTGAGGGAGGGCCGCACTGTCGGAGGGTCAGTGCTGAGGGAGCGCCGCACTGTCGGAGGGTCAGTGCTGAGGGAGGGCCGCACTGTCGGAGGGTCAGTGCTGAGGGAGGGCCGCACTGTCGGAGGGTCAGTGCTGAGGGAGGGCCGCACTGTCGGAGGGTCAGTGCTGAGGGAGGGCCGCACTGTCGGAGGGTCAGTGCTGAGGGAGGGCCGCACTGTCGGAGGGTCAGTGCTGAGGGAGGGCCGCACTGTCGGAGGGTCAGTGCTGAGGGAGGGCCGCACTGTCGGAGGGTCAGTGCTGAGGGAGGGCCGCACTGTCGGAGGGTCAGTGCTGAGGGAGGGCCGCACTGTCGGAGGGTCAGTGCTGAGGGAGGGCCGCACTGTCGGAGGGTCAGTGCTGAGGGAGGGCCGCAATGCTGTTGTCTGTGCTGATGCACAACATTGGCCATAAACTAAAGTTCTGAAGTGAATGCAGTGATGCCATGGCGATGGCTTCTCTCCTGTGTTTTTGTCATCTTGGATTACTGTTGAAAATGAAACAATCTCTGTTCACTCCTTACATGACTGTCTGCAGAGACCTGCTGGGTGAAGAGACCTGCTGAATGCCAAGTGTTTATTGCATTTTTATCCATTCCCGTACCTGAGCGATGTTGTGCTCAGTCTCCTGAGCAAGCTTGTAAAACTCGGTGGTGGTCCCAGGTGTTGTTTACTAAAGGTCCTTTTTTTCTCTCTCTAGCCATTAGGAATTGGAGATGAGCCCATCCTCTATATTGATTCAATTGAGGAAGAGGGGACCTATCTCAGGCGTGTAAGCTTCTTTGTCAGCAGGGAGCTGAAAATATTTGGTGTAAGACTAATTGTTTCTTGCCGTGGTCCTTAACAGCCCGTAAAGCTATCACTGAACTGATGTTTCTAGCATCTCCCCCTCAGTCCGGTTCCAATCCAGGTGACAAGTATACACTGAGAATCTGGCTGCACTACTCCCTGAGCCAATGCACAGGAACAGGAAGAAGCCAGTCAACGTTTTGAGGCTATTCCACCATTTAATACAATTCACGTTGAAGGAGCACTTCACTTTTGCTCAGCCTATCCCCGTCACAGTTTAAATAATTGGGAACAAGAAATCTCGACAGCCTCTAAACACACTCAAACATTCCAAGCCCTCTCATGGTGGAAGTTTCCAGTCGGGCTCCCAGAAAAGCATGGCATGCCTGTTACTTTTAAATTGGTGCGACTGTCTGCTGCACTGTCATGGGGGCCGGACTGAGGGAATGCTGCACTGTCACGGGGGCCGGACTGAGGGAATGCTGCACTGTCACGGGGGCCGGACTGAGGGAATACTGCGCTGTCACGGTGTCATATGGAGGGAATGCTGCACTGTCACGGGGGCCGGACTGAGGGAATACTGCGCTGTCACGGTGTCATATGGAGGGAATGCTGCACTGTCACGGGGGCCGGACTGAGGGAATGCTGCACAGTCACAGGGGCCGGACTGGGGGAATGTTGCACTGTCAGACTGTCATGGTCAGACTGAGGGAATGCTGCACTGTCACGGGGTCAGACTGAGGGAATACTGCACTGTCACATGGTCAGACTGAGGGAATGCTGCACTGTCATGGTCAGACTGAGGGAATGCTGCACTGTCACGGGGTCAGACTGAGGGAATACTGCACTGTCACATGGTCAGACTGAGGGAATGCTGCACTGTCACGGGGTCAGACTGAGGGAATGTTGCACTGTCACGGGGTCAGACTGAGGGAATACTGCACTGTCACAGGGTCCGGACTGGGGGAATGTTGCACTGTCACATGGTCAGACTGAGGGAATGCTGCACTGTCATGGTCAGACTGAGGGAATGCTGCACTGTCACATGGTCAGACTGAGGGAATGCTGCACTGTCACATGGTCAGACTGAGGGAATACTGCACTGTCACAGGGTCAGACTGAGGGAATGCTGCACTGTCACGGGGTCAGACTGAGGGAATGCTGCACTGTCACGGGGTCAGACTGAGGGAATGCTGCACTGTCACAGGGTCCGGACTGGGGGAATGTTGCACTGTCACGGGGTCAGACTGAGGGAATACTGCACTGTCACAGGGTCCGGACTGGGGGAATGTTGCACTGTTACGGGGTCAGATTGAGGGAATGCTGCACTGTCACTGGGTCCGGACTGGGGGAATGTTGCACTGTCACACTGTCATGGTCAGACTGAGGGAATGCTGCACTGTCACGGGGTCAGACTGAGGGAATGCTGCACTGTCATGGTCAGACTGAGGGAATGCTGCACTGTCACGGGGTCAGACTGAGGGAACACTGCACTGTCACAGGGTCCGGACTGGGGGAATGTTGCACTGTCACACTGTCATGGTCAGACTGAGGGAATGCTGCACTGTCACGGGGTCAGACTGAGGGAATACTGCACTGTCACAGGGTCAGACTGAGGGAATGCTGCACTGTCACGGGGTCAGACTGAGGGAATGCTGCACTGTCATGGGGTCAGACTGAGGGAATACTGCACTGTCACAGGGTCAGACTGAGGGAATGCTGCACTGTCACGGGGTCAGACTGAGGGAATGCTGCACTGTCACGGGGTCAGACTGAGGGAATGCTGCACTGTCACGGGGTCAGACTGAGGGAATGCTGCACTGTCACGGGGTCAGACTGAGGGAATGCTGCACTGTCTCGGGGGCCAGACTGAGGGAATGCTGCACTGTCACAGGGTCAGCCGGACTGAGGGAATACTGCACTGTTACGGGGACCGGACTGAGGGAATGCTGCACCATTACGGGGTCCGGACTGGGGGGATGCTGCACTGTCGGGGGGGTCAGTGCTGAGGGAGGGCCGCACTGTCGGAGGGTCAGTGCTGAGGGAGGGCCGCACTGTCGGAGGGTCAGTGCTGAGGGAGGGCCGCACTGTCGGACGGTCAGTACTGAGGGAGGCCGCACTGTCGGGGAGTCAGTGTTGAGGGAGGGCCGCACTGTCGGGGGGTCAGTGCTGAGGGAGGGCCGCACTGTCGGAGGGTCAGTACTGAGGGAGGGCCGCACTGTCGGAGGGTCAGTGCTGAGGGAGGGCCGCACTGTCGGAGGGTCAGTGCTGAGGGAGGGCCGCACTGTCGGAGGGTCAGTACTGAGGGAGGGCCGCACTGTCGGAGGGTCAGTGCTGAGGGAGTGCCCTATTTTTGTTACAAGCAAAGCCTGTGACATTTCCTTTTTGCACACTTAGACCCTCAGTATTATATTCACCCAGATACTTCCTTAACCTGGTATGTTGCTGTATTAGGAGAATGTGAGGACTGCAGATGCTGGAGATCACAGTCGAGAGTGTGGCGCTGGAAAAGCGCAGCAGGTCAGGCAGCATCTGGAGAGCAGGACAATCGCCGTTTCAGGCACAAGCCCTTCATCAGGAATCTGGCTGGCTGAAACGGGGCTGAACAGATTAATGTTTGTGGGACATCATTCTCGTTGAAATCATGTTTGTCTTGTGTTACAGATCACTGAAATCATGATTGGAATCATTCAGGTAGTGTTCGGTCTTCCTCTGAATTTTGTAGAAAGCTATGTCTTTGCTGTTCTCATTGGCGTTCCCTGGTGGACAGGAATTTGGGTATGTTCAGTTGGATATAAATATTATTCATATATAACATGATCCAAGGAGATTCATCAGAAGATAGAGGAGAACAAGGCTGTTTGATGGCTTTGGCCTGACATGTCATTCACTCTGACCATGTTTAATCCTTTCCCTGTAATCTGTTTCCCTGATCAGTCCTGTGTTCCTCAATTCCCTCCACTGCTCCCCGCACTCGAAAATGCCAAATTTTCAATACTTTCCGAGTAAAGAAATCATCTCGGTGGGGAATGGTCATCACCTGAATTTGAGACAGTGACGCTGCCACCCTCCACTCGCAGCTTGTCAACATTTCTCACCTTTGAAATGGAAACCTTCATTAAAAAAAGACATTCCGATCTCGTTTTCTTTCGGTGAAATATTCCTTTGAAATGCTTTGCTTCCCATCACTAAACATAAGACTAATGCGGCTCCTCAACTCAATCTCTTTGAGTCTTTCTGCATGCTGATGTGTTCCAACGCAGACCTTGAGAGAGATGGACAATCGGTTGCAATTCCCTATCCCCACTCTAGACCCTCCATCATTCACCCTTACTCTTAAGGGGTTTGTGAACTTCAGCGGGATCACCTGTCGTGCTTCTGACCTCTGAGGATTATCGGCCCGTCGTACTCAATCTGTCTTCATACTTTCTGAGACCAGGATTTTATTTCGACCAGGATTGAGAATTTGGGACGTTGTGCTGAAGCAGTGTGTAGGATGCCTATTGGGTAAAATTAGCACTGCTGCCTCACAGCACCAGGATTTCAGGGTCGAGTCCAGCCTTGGGAGACTGTCTGTGTCAAGCTTGTATGTTCTCCCTGTGTCTGTGCGGGTTTCCTCCCACAATCCAAAGATGGGCAGGCCAGATGAATTGGCCATACTAAATTCCTCGTAGTGTTAGGTGCATTAGTCAGAGAGAAATGGGACTGGGTGGGTTACTCTTCGGAGGGTCGATGTTGGACCGAAGGGCCTGTTTCCACACTGTAGGGAATCTAATCTGAAAGCTGTTGGAACATTATCATCCCTGTCGTTATTAAAATGATTTAGATTTTATGCTGAGAGAGCACAGCTGTTGGGAACAATCGAACAGACTCATGGGCCTTTCTCCAGAAAAGAGAAGGCAGACAGACAGGTGATTCAATGGCTGCTTCAAGAACACTGAGAGGGCGGTTGTTTCCATAGGCCAAACCCATCTCTTTCCCCTTATTTCACAGGGTATGGATCCCAGGGATCTGCTGGGGCATTTCAGAAAGTAGTTGAAAATTAACCTCATTGCATGGAACTGGAGCTAACTGTCAGTCAGATTTCCTTATGGGAGGGACATTTGTTTAATTCGAAAAGAATCACGGAGTCCTGACAGTGTGGAAGGAGGCCATTTGGCCCATCATGCCTACACCAACCTACCAAAGAGCATGCCACCCTCTACCGTATCTCTGTTACTCTGCATGTCCCATGGCCAGTCCACGTAATCTGCACATCCATGGACTGTGGGAGAAAGCCAGAGGAAACCCATCAGAGACATGGGGAGAACACGTAGGTTACACACAGACAGTCCACAGAGGGTGGAATCGAACCAGGGTCTCTAGCGCTGCAAGTGGTGAGCAGTGCTAACCACTGACCTACCGTGAAAGTCAAATCCACAGTCTTCTGAACCATAGTCAGAGGCATAATCCACTGGCCAGATCAGGGGTTTTGGGAGTTTTATGACAATTAATGACAATCTTACTGTGACTTCTTCCAATTCCAGATTTATGAGTTAGTTGAATTTGGATTTCAGCAGCTGCCCTGGTATATCCCCAGCTTGGGCCTCTGGATAATTGGTCCAGAGACATTCCTACGGCACCATTGTTTTCTTGCTGAGTAGTGCGTGCATTTCCTGCTTTCATTGCAGATTTTCAACATCTATGGTACTTAGCTTTTTGTACAGACGTAAAGACAACATTTCCACTTAAGAGGTAATCCAAAACTGGAGAAATATAAATACGGGATGACTGCATAAATCCCAGAGGGAATTCAGCACAAGCATCCAGAGGGTGGTGAGAATATGGAACTCACTACCACAGCAAGTGTCAGGCTGACACCTGCCGATTATCTTGGAAGGTCTGCTGCCTCGGGAAATCAGCCAATATAGTTCTAGACCCCTCCCACCCTCTTCCACAAGGCAAAAGATACAAAAATTTGAAAGCACGTGCAAACAGTTTCAAGAACAGCTTCTTTCCCGCTGATATGAATGGACCTCACTTATATTAGAGTTGATCTTTCTCTGTAGCTGTAACACTGTATTCTGCATTCTGTTCTCTTACCCTGATATACTTAGGTCAAGTCTAATTTGCCTGGTTAGCACACAAAACAATACTTTTCACTTGGTACGTGACAATAATAAATTAAACCAAATCAAGACATTTAGACGAATACATAGAGTCGTCATGTTATAAACATGAAATGGGACTTTGTTTCAACTTGCCTGTGCTGACCAGATTTGCCAGCACTTGGCACATATCCCCTGAGCGGTGACCTCATCGAGGTTTATAAAATCATGAGGGACATGGAAAGGATAAACAGACAAGGCCTGTTCCCTGGGTGCGGGGAGTCTAAAACCCTTCCTATTCATACACCCATCTAGATGCCTTTTAAATGTTGTAATTGTACCAGCCTTCACCACTTCCTCTGGCAGCTCATTCCACGCATGCACCACTCTCTGTGTGAAAAAGTTGCCTCTCAGGTCCCTGTTAAATCTTTCTCCCTCACTTTAAACCTATGCCCTCTAGTTTTGGTCACCTCTACCCTGGGAAAAGACCTTGGCTACTCACCCTACCCATGACCCTCTTGATTGTGTAAACCTTTCTGAAATAATGGCTCCACATTACCACCCTCCATAGAGTCAGAGAGTGGTAGAGATGTACAGCATGGAAACAGACCCTTCGGTCCAACCCGTCCATGCTGACCCAGATATCCCAACCCAATCTAGTCCCCCCTGCCAGCACCCGGCCCATATCCCCCCAAACCCTTCCTATTCATATCCCCATCCAAATGCCTCTTAAATGTTGTCATTGTACCAGCCTCCACCACATCCTCTGGCAGCTCATTCCATACACGTACCACCCTCTGGGTGAAAAAGTTACCCCTTAGGTCTCTTTTATATCTTTCCCCTCTCACCCTAAACCTATGCCCCTCTAGTTCTGGACTCCCCCGACCCCAGGGAAAAGACTTTGTCTATTTATCCTATCCATGTCCCTCATGATTTTATAAACCTCTATAAGGTCACCCCTCAGCCTCCGACGCTCCAGGGAAAACAGCCCCAGCCTGTTCAGCCTCTCCCTGTAGCTCAAATCCTCCAACCCTGGCAACATCCTTGTAAATCTTTTCTGAACCCTTTCAAGTTTCACAACATCTTTCCGATAGGAAGGAGACCAGAATTGCACGCAATATTCCAACAGTGGCCTGACCAATGTCCTGTACGTCCACAACATGACCTCCCAACTCCTGTACTCAATACTCTGACCAATAAAGGAAAGCATACCAAACGCTGCCTTCATTTATCCTATCCACCTGCGACTCCACTTTCAAGTTTCCCGGTCCTTCACCCATGTCTATTGGTGTAAGACAAATACCTCAGCATAGGGCCAGCAATCTCCTCCCGAGATTCCCACAACGTTCTGGGATACACCTGATCAGTTCCTGGGGATTTATCCACCTTTATGCATTTTATAGCATCCAGCATCTTTCCCTCGGTAGTACGGATACTTTTCAAGATATCCCAATGGAAAAGAAAAGGGGACAAAGGGGCACAGTGAAAGGCAGAGATGAGGCTGACAGATTGGGAAGAGACTTGTGGAGAATTAAGAGCAGTACAGACTAGTTGAATCAAAATGTTTGAAGTATTTCTCATACTATGTACTTCTTTCTCCCCAGTATATCATATCAGGATCGCTGGTGGTTGACATTATAAACACATCCAATACCCACCTTGTAAGTATTCTGAGTGTTTGGTTTTGAGAATGTCTGTGGTTGCTGATGTTTGTTTTCTGTGTCTTCGCTTGCTGTGAGAAGGCATTGGTGCACACAGTTTCCTGAAGCTCCTCGGGAGCTCAGCAGCTTCCATGGGTAGTAGGAGAGTTAATCACGATGCTGTGGAGCTGCAGTCACTGGGTATCCAAGCAAGGAGCTGCCTCAGCCAAGGACAGGACTCCATGGTGCTATGGAGTGGGAAGCTCCTTAAGACACAGGGACACTCCACTCCGATGGGATTCGTCAGCCTAGGTGTTGCTGCGTGACCTGTGTTATGGGCTAGGCCAGACCACTCAAACCATTCTTAAGCAGGCAGCCCCAGACCATAACTTTGCAATTTGTTTCAGTAAGTGTACAGTGAACGTTACCTGGAGTCAGTTCGAGAAGTTGACTACCAGGTTTTAAAATAGATAAAAATGTATTCCCAAAATTACACAAATAAACACAAAGAACAGAATAAAGAGCCCCTAGAGAACTTATGCCGTCCCGAATATACACAACAGCCCCATCAACAAACACCCTCAAAAAACAGTTTAAAGAATGGAACAGATGCTTACAGGTTGAAGTTAGAAGGGCAGAAGGAGAGAGAGTTTCCACACAGCTCACTGTTGAACTCCTCACTTGTTCCGGACTGAACTGCTCAGCGAGAGAGCTGCCCACTCCCCTTTCATTATACAGGTCACTTCCACAACATGACCACAATGGCCTGAAGTCTCATCTGTTGACATATAAACAAGGAGGCCTCTCAATACCCGTTAACCAGTCTAATCGGAGCAGGGAGCGGTTTATTACCCCTCTGAGGAAACCCAAGGTCACAGGCTCCATGAGAAAAGGAACAGCTTTGAGGAAAAAAGGGAGCATCTGTTTAACACCTTTGTTAAATTTCTTACAGAAGCAAGTGATATTATTGATGCACATGGTAAGCACGATTGCAGCTGTGATTGGTGCAGGAGCTTATTTTGTCTCCCTCTACATGATGCCACTATTGAAATCCAACTTTTTCATTGTAAGTACATGGTATGTGTGAGTTACATTGGCAGGATTGTTGGAATGAGATAAGGAGAGAGACACAGCGTGGGGGATGGAAGGAGAGGGAGAGAGAGACGCAGTGTGGGGGACTGAGGGAGAGGGAGATGCAGCATGGGGGACAGAGGGAGAGGGAGATGCAGCATGGGAGACGGGAAAAGAGAGAGAGAGATGCAGTGTGGGGGACTGAGGGAGAGAGAGAGACGCAGTGTGGGGGACTGAGGGAGAGAGAGAGATGCAGCGCGGGGGACAGAGGGAGAGGGAGATGCAGCATGGGAGACGGGGAGAGAGAGAGAGACGCAGCGTGGGGGACTGAGGGAGAGAGAGAGATGCAGTGTGGGGGACAGAGGGAGAGAGAGAGACGCAGTGTGGGGGACTGAGGGAGAGAGAGAGATGCAGCATGGGAGACGGGGAGAGAGAGAGAGACGCAGTGTGGGGGACTGAGGGAGAGAGAGAGAGAGAGACGCAGTGTGGGTGACGGAGGGAGAGAGAGAGACGCAGTGTGGGGGACGGAGGGAGAGAGAGAGACGCAGCGTGGGGGATGGAGGGAGAGAGAGAGACGCAGTGTGGGGGACTGAGGGAGAGAGAGAGAGACACAGCGTGGGTGATGGAGGAGAAAGAGAGATGCAGTGTGGGGGATGGAGGGAGAGAGAGATGCAGCGTGGGGGACTGAGGGAGAGAGAGAGACGCAGCGTGGGGGACGGAGGGAGAGAGAGAGACGCAGCGTGGGGGATGGAGGGAGAGAGAGAGACGCAGCGTGGGGGATGGAGGGAGAGAGAGACGCAGCGTGGGGGATGGAGGGAGGGAGAGACGCAGCGTGGGGGATGGAGGGAGAGAGACGCAGCGTGGGGGATGGAGGGAGAGAGAGAGATGCAGGGTGGGGGATGGAGGGAGGGAGAGACGCAGCGTGGGGGATGGAGGGAGAGAGAGACATGCAGCGTGGGGGATGGAGGGAGGGAGAGACACAGCGTGGGGGATGGAGGGAGAGAGACGCAGCGTGGGGGATGGAGGGAAAGAGATACAGCGTGGGGGATGGAGGGAGGGAGAGACGCAGCGTGGGGAACGGAGGGAGGGAGAGACGCAGCGTGGGGGACGGAGGGAGGGAGAGACGCAGCGTGGGGGATGGAGGGAGAGAGAGACGCAGCGTGGGGGATGGAGGAGAGAGACGCAGCGTGGGGGATGGAGGAGAGAGACGCAGCGTGGGGGATGGAGGGAGAGAGAGAGATGCAGCGTGGGGGATGGAGGGAGGGAGAGACGCAGCGTGGGGAACGGAGGGAGGGAGAGACGCAGCGTGGGGGACGGAGGGAGGGAGAGACGCAGCGTGGGGGATGGAGGGAGAGAGACGCAGCGTGGGGGATGGAGGGAGAGAGACGCAGCGTGGGGGATGGAGGGAGAGAGACGCAGCGTGGGGGATGGAGGGAGGGAGAGACACAGCGTGGGGGATGGAGGGAGGGAGAGACGCAGCGTGGGGGATGGAGGGAGGGAGAGACGCAGCGTGGGGGATGGAGGGAGAGAGACGCAGCGTAGGGGATGGTTGGAGGGAGAGACGCAGTGTAGGGGATGGAGGGAGAGAGAGAGATGCAGCGTAGGGGATGCAGGGAGGGAGAGACACAGCGTGGGGGATGGAGGGAGAGAGACGCAGCGTGGGGGATGGAGGGAGGGAGAGACACAGCGTGGGGGATGGAGGGAGGGAGAGACGCAGCGTGGGGGATGGAGGGAGAGAGACGCAGCGTAGGGGATGGTTGGAGGGAGAGACGCAGTGTCGGGGATGGAGGGAGAGAGAGAGATGCAGCGTGGGGGATGCAGGGACGGAGAGACACAGCGTGGGGGATGGAGGGAGAGAGACGCAGCGTGGGGGATGGAGGGAGAGAGACGCAGCGTGGGGGATGGAGGGAGAGAGACGCAGCGTGGGGGATGGAGGGAGAGAGACGCAGCGTGGGGGATGGAGGGAGAGAGACGCAGCGTGGGGGATGGAGGGAGAGAGACGCAGCGTGGGGGATGGAGGGAGAGAGACGCAGCGTGGGGGACGGAGGGAGGGAGGGAGAGACGCAGCATGGGGGATGGAGGGAGAGAGACGCAGCGTGGGGGATGGAGGGAGAGAGAAAGATGCAGCGTGGGGGATGGAGGGAGAGAGAGAGACGCAGCGTGGGGGATGGAGGGAGGGAGAGACGCAGCATGGGGGATGGAGGGAGAGAGACGCAGCGTGAGAATGGAGGGAGAGAGATACAGCGTGGGGGACGGAGGGAGGGAGAGACGCAGCCTGGGGGACGGAGGGAGGGAGAGACGCAGCGTGGGGGATGGAGGGAGGGAGAGACGCAGCGTGGGGGATGGAGGGAGAGAGAGAGATGCAGCGTGGGGGATGGAGGGAGAGAGACGCAGCGTGGGGGATGGAGGGAGGGAGAGACGCAGTGTGGGGGATGGAGGGAGAGAGAGAGATGCAGCGCGGGGGATGGAGGGAGAGAGAGACGCAGCGTGGGGGATGGAGGGAGAGAGAGAGACGCAGCGTGGGGGATGGAGGGAGAGAGAGAGACGCAGCGTGGGGGATGGAGGGAGAGAGAGAGATGCAGCGCGGGGGATGGAGGGAGAGAGAGACGCAGCGTGGGGGATGGAGGGAGAGAGAGAGACGCAGCGTGGGGGATGGAGGGAGAGAGAGAGACGCAGCGTGGGGGATGGAGGGAGAGAGAGAGACGCAGCGTGGGGGACGGAGGGAGGGAGAGACGCAGCGTAGGGGATGGAGGGAGGGAGAGACGCAGCATGGGGGATGGAGGGAGAGAGACGCAGCGTGGGGAATGGAGGGAGAGAGACGCAGCGTGGGGAATGGAGGGAGAGAGATACAGCGTGGGGGACGGAGGGAGGGAGAGACGCAGTGTGGGGGACGGAGGGAGGGAGAGACGCAGCTTGGAGGATGGAGGGAGAGAGACGCAACGTGGGGGACGGAGGGAGAGGGACACGCAACGTGGGGGACGGAGGGAGGGAGAGACACTGTGTGGGGGACGGAGGGAGAGAGACGCAGCGTGGGGGAGGAAGGGAGGGAGAGAGGGAGACGCAGCATGGGGGACGGAGGGAGAGAGACGCAGCGTGGGAGACGGAGGGAGAGAGAGAGATGCAGCATGGGGGACGGACGGAGAGGGAGACGAAGCTTGGGGGACGGAGGGAGAGAGAGACGCAGCGTGGGGTACGGAGGGAGGGAGAGACACTGTGTGGGGGACGGAGGGAGGGAGAGACACTGTGTGGGGGACGGAGGGAGAACGAGACGCAGTGTGGGGGACGGAGGGAGAACGAGACGCAGTGTGGGGGACGGAGGGAGAACGAGACGCAGTGTGGGGGACGGAGGGAGAGAGAGACACACAACGTGGGGGGACGGAGGGAGAGAGACCCAGCGTGGGGGACGGAGGGAGAGAGAGAGATGCAGCGTGGGGGACGGAGGGAGAGAGAGAGATGCAGCGTGGGGGATGGAGGGAGAGAGAGAGATGCAGCGTGGGGGATGGAGGGAGAGAGAGAGATGCAGCGTGGGGGATGGAGGGAGAGAGAGAGATGCAGCGTGGGGGATGGAGGGAGAGAGAGAGACGCAGCGTGGGGGGAGGGAGGGAGAGACGCAGTGTGGGGGATGGAGGGAGAGAGAGAGAGAGACGCAGCGTGGGGGGAGGGAGGGAGAGACGCAGTGTGGGGGCTGGAGGGAGAGGGAGACGCAACATGGGGGACGGAGGGAGGGAGAGACGAAGCGTGAGGGATGGAGGGAGAGGGAGATGCAGAGTGGGGGACGGAGGGAGGGAGAGAGAGAGAGAGAGACGGAGCGTGGGGGACGGAGTGAGAGAGAGAGAGAGACGGAGCGTGGGGGATGGAGGGAGAGAGAGAGACGCAGCGTGAGGGATGGAGGGAGGGAGAGAGAGAGACGGAGCGTGGGGGACGGAGTGAGAGAGAGAGAGACACAGCGTGGGGAACGGAGGGAGAGAGAGAGATGCAGCATGAGGGACGGAGGGAGAGGGATACGCAATGTTGGGGACGGAGGGAGGGAGAGAGACTGTGTGGGGGCGGAGGGAGAGAGACACAGCGTGGGGGATGGAGGGAGAGAGAGAGACACAGCGTGGGGGATGGAGGGGAGAGAGAGAGATGCAGTGTGGAGGACGGAGGGAGAGAGAGACGCAGCGTGGGGGACGGAGGGAGAGAGAGACGCAGCGTGGGGGACGGAGGGAGGGAGAGACGCAGCGTGAGGGACGGAGGGAGGGAGAGACACAGCGTGGGGGATGGAGGGAGAGAGAGAGAGAGATGCAGTGTGGGGGACGGAGGAAGAGAGAGAGACACAGCATGGGGGACGGAGGGAGGGAGATGCAGCGTGGGGGATGGAGGGAGAGAGGAGCAGGGTGGGGGGAGAGAGGGAGAGAGGAGCAGGGTGGGGGAGAGAGGGAGAGAGGAGCAGGGTGGGGGAGAGAGGGAGAGAGGAGCAGGGTGGGGGGACAGAGGGAGAGGGGAGCAGGGTGGGGGGGATGGAGGGAGAGAGGAGCAGGGTGGGGGAGAGAGGGAGAGGAGCAGGGTGGGGGAGAAAGGGAGAGAGGAGCAGGGTGGGGGGATGGAGGGAGAGAGGAGCAGGGTGGGGGAGAGAGGGAGAGGAGCAGGGTGGGGGGATGGAGGGAGAGAGGAGCAGGGTGGGGGAGAGAGGGAGAGAGGAGCAGGGTGGGGGAGAGAGGGAGAGAGGAGCAGGGTGGGGACGGAGGGAGAGAGGAGCAGGGTGGGGGAGAGAGGGAGAGAGGGAGAGAGGAGCAGGGTGGGGGGAGAGAGGGAGAGAGGAGCAGGGTGGGGACGGAGGGAGAGAGGAGCAGGGTGGGGGAGAGAGGGAGAGGAGCAGGGTGGGGGGATGGAGGGAGAGAGGAGCAGGGTGGGGGGAGAGAGGGAGAGAGGAGCAGGGTGGGGGAGAGAGGGAGAGGAGCAGGGTGGGGGGATGGAGGGAGAGAGGAGCAGGGTGGGGGGAAGAGAGGGGAGAGAGGAGCAGGGTGGGGGGAGAGAGGGAGAGGAGCAGGGTGGGGGGACGGAGGGAGAGAGGAGCAGGGTGGGGGGATGGAGGGAGAGAGGAGCAGGGTGGGGGAGAGAGGGAGAGAGGAGCAGGGTGGGGGGAGAGAGGGAGAGAGGAGCAGGGTGGGGGTACGGAGGGAGAGAGGAGGAGGGTGGGGGGAGAGAGGGAGAGAGGAGCAGGGTGGGGGGATGGAGGGAGAGAGGAGCAGGGTGGGGGGAGAGAGGGAGAGAGGAGCAGGGTGGGGGGAGAGAGGGAGAGGAGCAGGGTGGGGGGAGAGAGGGAGAGAGGAGCAGGGTGGGGGTACGGAGGGAGAGAGGAGGAGGGTGGGGGAGAGAGGGAGAGGGGAGCAGGGTGGGGGGATGGAGGGAGAGAGGAGCAGGGTGGGGGGAGAGAGGGGAGAGGAGGAGCAGGGTGGGGGGACAGAGGGAGAGAGGAGGAGGGTGGGGGAGAGAGGGAGAGGGGAGCAGGGTGGGGGGATGGAGGGAGAGAGGAGCAGGGTGGGGGAGAGAGGGAGAGGGGGAGCAGGGTGGGGGGGACAGAGGGAGAGAGGGAGGAGGGTGGGGGAGAGAGGGAGAGGGGAGCAGGGT